>NC_080065.1:120535818-120835818 GCF_949987535.1 Balaenoptera acutorostrata | reverse complement strand
GAGAGCTGGAAAGCTCAAGGCTCCATCACAAGAGTGGCAGCAAGATGCCATCTGGGAGGTGCGGATGCGGTTGAGCACGGCCCTTGGAAAACAATGGAATGGCTCCACCTTGCCCACTGTGTGAGGGACGGGGTGATATGGCTGGGGTTCTGAGGACCAATCCAGAGAAGAGGCTGCACACACCCAGAGGAGATGACCTTCATGCTCTGGGATGGAGGGCAGGGGGCTTGTGAATCACACCCTGGCCACCTCCCCTCCCCAGGGTGGGGAGGGGAGAGGGTGGCTATACTGTGATTTCCTCCAACATCTCGGGCAGGAAGGCCCCCCATGTTAACAGGTGGGCACGGAGGCCCCAGCATCTGGGTGGAGATATGATAGCTCAGGAGCCAGGCCAACCCCTGGGCAGAGTTTTCCATCCAGGACCCACACGCTGGTCCCAACACATGCAGGGTCCACCTGCTAGATTGGCCACGCCTAAGATCTAGAGGCCTCCTCGGCCCAGGCTTTGGTTCAGAATCCACCCCCTATGTGCACATGGACATGGGTCACGAGGCATCAAAACTAAGGGCCCCATGCAGGTCAGGGAGAAGGCAGGCAAGAAGTACCCAGGGCATAGGAGAATCTGATAAGGCAATTTGAGAGATCAGATCAACTAGCCCAGAGGTTCTCAGGTCTTCCCTGAAGAAGGTCTTAGCATAGAAATCTCTGCTCAAACAAAGGTTAAAATGGAACCCCAGGTAGAAGAGACCCGTGCCCACCCCCAAGGAGGCAGCTGCATGGGCAGGAAGGCTCAGGGGCCGAGGGCTGTGTGCCAGCTCTGTGCTTGCTCCTCTCTGAGAGGAGATGAGGAGGAGAGAGTCCTGCCCTCCAGAAGCACACGACCAGGTGGGGAGAAGGGACTCCACAGAGGCAGGTCAGAGGGGCAGGCACTCACATCGGCCAGCTGAAGGTCAGAGTGGCGCCTGGGACAGGGGCTGCAGACAGTTCAGGAAGGTCTGAAGGTCCAATCTGGGAAACAGGTAAAGTCAACCTTGGAATCCAGGGAAGAAACACCCATAGGACAAGCCCAAAAAGAGGTCCCTGCCAAGAGGTGTCTGAGTCTGTTCTGGCCAGAACATGAGCGGTGATGGGAGAGAGTGTGTGAAAGGGAGCAGGGACAGAACTGGGGAGCCGCCAAGAACTCAAGGAGATAATCATTTAGTAATTTTGCTCTGCCTGGTGAAAGCCAGGGCTGGAACACGGTGGGTCACTCAGCCCACGCTCCCGTGGCAGCCTCTGCACCCTCCAGCCTTCCCTCCCCAGGAGGCAGCACCAGGTAGGATCCTGTGGGGCTGGGCTCTCAGCAAACAGGAGGAAAGGAGGTCAACAGTCACAGGGCTCGCGCTTGGGGCCGTCCCCAGGCAGCGGAGGCTGAGGCTGCAGGAGCACCGTAAGACCTGGCCGCAGATGATGGGAAACCTCTGAAGAGCTTTACCCAGGCCTGGTCTGACGTTGACCAGGTGAGGCCAGAGGATGAGCTAGAGGAAGTGGAAGAGGCTTTACAGAGAGATCACAGGGGTAGAGGAACCGTGGTGAGGCCAGACCCAGGCAGGGGCCGTGGCCATGGAGAGGAGATAAAGACTCAAGAAATACTTCAGAAGCAGAATGGGTGGCAGCAACCTCCACCCAGGCTGGAAACCTGGACGTTTCTTGTCTCTTTCTCATGCCCTTGGCCTAATTAACCCCCACGAGGGTACTGTTCGTGGAAGAGGCAGCAGACCTGGAAAGAGGGTGGGGACAAAGACCGCCAGCCTGAGTGTGGGGTTGGGGGGCACCAGCTACCTGGCGGGACACACACTGCAGTGGCTGGTCATGTCCTGGACTACGACTTCCTCAATGCCACATCCCCTGCTGAGTGCCAAGCACGTGATGGCACACGGCAGGAGCTCAGCCTGACTCGTTCCTGTCAGGAGTGGTGGTCAGGGCAAAGATGGCATCTAGTGAGAGAACTGGGTGTCATCAGCAAACAACGGCAGTGCCTAAGCTTTCTGAGCACTGACCTGCTGTTGGGCAGTGTTCAAGGAGCTTTATAGAGATTAACTCAGTCGGTCCTCATAACCACCCTAGAAGAAAGCACCATTATCATCCCCAGTTTACAGGTGAGGAAACTATGTCTCAGAGAAGTTGAGTGACTTGTTAAAGGTCACGCAGCTTGGAAATTTTAGAGCCAGGACTGGCCCCAGGCAGACTGGTCCCTCTTAACCACAATGCTGTGAAAATAGGCCAAGAGGAGACAGGAGAGTGCACAGAGGGAGAAAAGAAAAGGACCAAGGACAGAGCCCAGGGCAATAGCCATGAACCAGGAGCAGCCAGAAGAAGAGCAAAGCCACCAGCGAGGAGGAAAAAGGAGCAGGAGGAAGTCAGGAGCACTGCCTGGCAGGGTGAGCGCTCAGTAGGTGCTTGAGTGAGTCAATGAACGAATGAGTAAGTGATGGCTAAGGAATGGAGGTGATGCAGACACCAAGAAGCAGACAGTTGCAGGAAAGAGAGTGGGAGCCCCGCTGCAGAGAGGCCAGAAGGGCCCCAGATTTAAAATTGATGAGAAGCTGTCACCACAGCCTGTCCCAGCCCACAGGGCTTGGTGTTCAGTCTGGGGATGGCTGGGCCACAGAAGGCCTCAATCTGCTCTGCATGCCTGAAAAACAGTGCTTTCTCTCCACGCATGGGGACTCTTGCTCTATGCCAAGTTCTTTCAAGTATGCAAAGGATTTGCTCCCCAAACAGTTCGCCGCTATTTCTAAAGCTCACCCTGAAAAATGTTGCCTATTTATAACCAGAAATCACTCCATAACCGAACTGGACAAAGAAGAGTGGCAATTCCATATTGTCTTTGATTTTGTTTTAAATAAGAACTCAGAATTGCGTCCTTGACCACATCCAAGTTACTCCTTTTCCCCATATATGGCCGGATCCACTGATTGCCAGGACAAGCCATGTTTTCCTTATTAAGCAATATACAAAGTTAGCAAACAGAGCCCGCTCACTGCCCCACATCCCAATCCCAACTGTCATCACTGGAGCAAGGGCCTGACCAGGCTGAGAGCATCAGGGGGCCCCAGCAGCAGCAGGCCACAGACCAGAACACTGGACTGGGGGTCGGGGAGCCGGTCCCAGTCTAGCCACCACTGACCCAGGCTCTGGGTATCAACAGCAGTAATGTCTAGCGGGTGCCAAGCTCTGAAAAAAGTGATGCTGAATCCTGATAACAAAGCCTAAGGTGTGAGTATTATTATTCCATCATACAGAGGAGCAGAGTGAGGCATAGAGAGGCCACATGATCTGTTCAAGGTCATCCAGCTGGGATGGCAGAGGTGGAGAAGGACCCATTTCTGTCTGATTTCATAGCCTATTGTCCTTTCAGTTCCCCATGGGTCATCTCTCCTCTCTAGGCTTTGGTTTACCTCTCTGTACCTGAGATGGCTGATAAAATGATTTCTTAACCCCCTCCAACTCTCACGTCAGCACTTGTTCTGTTACAGGGTATCGGAACCTTCCAACGTACCCTCTGGTCAGGGTCCGGAATAGACGAAGAGTAACGGGTATGTGGAGCTACAGCCCCCTGCAGAGTCCTGAGGCAGCAGCGTAGAGCAGCGTGGGACCTCCGCCGCCCATCTGGAACTGAGGACAGTCTCACTCCTCCCCGCTCAGTGCCTCTTGGTTCCCAGGATTTTCCCAGCCCTTCAAGGCCTCCCCCTCCAGGAGCCATTCTGCCCTGCAGAGCCCACAGCATGTCCACGGCCTGCTGTCTGGCCCTCACAAGCCTGCCTTTGACTCCCAGGCCTCTGGAATTGGACACCTAGAACATACAAAGCTGAAGGAATGACTGTGGGATTGGATGGTGGGGTCTGAAAGCTCCATCCTCCCAAGTGGACGAATCCAGTGTGGCCCTGAAACAGAAGGGACTCATGCCCCACTAGGCATCTTTGGAAAGTGCAAGATTGGGGCTGCCTTCTCTGGGTCACGGCTCCTCCTCAGAACCTCCTGGGTGGACAACTGGTTAAACCTGTGGGCTGCGGGGCTCCAGACCAGGTTTCCGGATGTGAATCTCTGGAGGTGGGCATCCAACCTGCATGCTTCACCAGCACCCCGGATTTTACGATGGCATCACTGTCGGAGGACAATGCCTGCTGGTTTCTCCCCTGCCCCTCCTACCTCACATCTTTGGTCCCACCTCCCGCCTCTTCCTCCCCTGTATACGTGAGCCCAAGACATGCAGCCCCCGTAAAATGTGGGGGTCCCCATAAAACGCCACACACTGTGACTTTTCCTTTATAAGTGGCATTTTTTTAGTGTTTTTCACATTAATCTGACAATAATAAACATAAGAATAAACCTGCACTTCAAGATGCTTTTCAAACTCCCAGGAACTACAGCATCTTAATCCACATGGGTTAAAAAGTGAAACTTTTTAGCTCCCACTTTCTTGGGGACCCACCTTCTTTACCTTGCCTTCTGGTTCTGCAGGGGTTACTATCAGTGGATCAGTTCAATGAATCAATTAAATATCAGTTAAGTGAATACACGAATGAATACCTAACCTTTAAGAAGCCAGTCTCAAGCAGTTGATCTGTTTCACATTGCTAAAATTTTTTAAAGATTAGCAAATGTTCTAAGAAATGACTGTTACTCTTGGATTGCAGAAGTGTTTTGTTTTGTTTTGTTTTAAAGATTTATTGATTGATTGAGTGAGTGAGTGATTGCTATGTTGGGTCTTCGTTTCTGTGCTAGGGCTTTCTCTAGTTGTGGCAAGCGGGGGCCACTCTTCATCGCGGTGCACGGGCCTCTCACTATCACGGCCTCTTTTGTTGCGGAGCACAGGCTCCAGACACACAGGCTCAGTAATTGTGGCTCACGGGCCTAGTTGCTCCGCAGCATGTGGGATCTTTCCAGACCAGGGCTCGAACCCGTGTCCCCTGCATTGGCAGGCAGACTCTCAACCACTGCGCCACCAGGGAAGCCCCTTGCAGAAGTGTTTTAATCCATGATGACAGTTTGTCTTGTATCATAACCTGACATCCTTTTTCCAACCAGGCACTGACCGGGTGCAATGGCTTTCTAAAGACACCTCATCTCACCCTGCAACCAGATACCCTTGACCCACTACAGTTCAAAACTATTTCATAGAGGTCAGCTCCCTGGATCCCATCACCACTCAGATTACTTCAGGCATCCTGTCCTTTCTTGTTTTGAGTTAGAACAAAGTGTTCATCATTTTAATTGGTAGGTATGTATTTTTTGTAAAAATTTCAAATGATACAAAAGTGTCTAAAGTAAAACAGGGAAGCCTGATCCCAGCCTGGGTAGATGGGGTGACACCCTCTCCTCTTCTCGGGAGACCCCATAGTCTGCAACACTCTGCTGGCTCCTTTGAAGTCACTGGGTACAGCTCCCACAATTTCATTCCATCTGTGATTCCTGAGACCCAGGCAGGGGTCACCAGGTGCTGGGGGCCCTCACTCTCCTCAACACCAAAACATCTCTGCCTGGCCCCCCACTGTCACTTCTCTCCACTCCAAACTATCTTCCTTATGGTGCCTGATCACCTTTCTTTAACTTTTTTATGTTGACTTATCAAAATTAGCAACACACCTCACTACTCAATACCAGCAAGTGTTCTCCATCCCCAGAGGGAGTTCTTCCATTCCCTCAAGATCCAGACCCTGACTACTTTTCCAGACATAGTCTCCTATCTCACTTCCATGCATCAGCTGAACACCCACACGCCCTCTACACGCCCCTACTCTCCTGTCTTCTTAAATTTGCTCAAGGCTGTCCCACCTGGAAGTCTTCTCTACCCCAACTTCATAGGACCAAACCCCTTCCTCATATGCCATGACTCAACCCATAGGCTCCTTCCTCCATGAAGCCCTGCTCGATGCTCCCAGCTAGAATCCATGGTCAATTGCTCCCTTTCTGACCTGTATAATACCATGAGGAGCCATTCCTCCCATGTCTCCACTCCTCAGGTAGACCATGAACCTCACAGGGTCAGAGACCAGGTCTTATGCCCTTGACTCCTCCATAGACCCTGGCAGCAACAAGGACTTTAGTTGTCTGTTAGACTCACAAATAAACAAAGAACTAAAGGACACTGTGTGGACGGATGGAGCATGAAGTCACTTGAATTGCAAGATACATGCAGCTGAGGAACAGTACGAAAGATGCAAAATGTGCAGGTGCTAAAAATCACGATTCCAACGGAAGCTGGAAAGATTCAGGCTTTCAAGACATGTGCCCTGAGAAACAGCATCCTGGGCAAGGGCAGCAATCCGAGCAAAGTCGGAGGCAAGAAGTAGCAGAAAATGAAGGTGGGGAGCCAGGTCACATTCAGAGGGAACTAAGCTCAAGAAAGAAGTTTGAAGTCAGACTACTGACAGTTTAGAGCCATCAAATTGGATACTGGGGTGATGACTTAACGGGTTGAGTTGAAAAAGAATACATCTCACCTTCTCACATTAGCTCAAGACTTTCTCTCTGCCTGAAATGACCTTCTCTACTTTATCTTCTCAGGATCAAACCTTCCCATCCTCTAGGTTCACAAGCCACCTTCTCCATGAAACCAGAGACTGAAAATCAAAACACAAAATCTCACCATCAGAAGAATCCAAATATCAGGAAAAGTGTCTGATAAGAAGGCTCTAATAGAGGTTCACTGGTTTTTCTCAGTATGGAAAGATAACATTACTCAACTTAATTCAACAATATTTGCCGACATGCAGCATGTGACAGATGCTGTTCCCCACAACCCCGGGATACAGAGTCTGGCCAAATGAACACATATTTACACTTACTAACAAAGAGTGTGGGTGCACCATAAAATAAGAAGGGGAGTAAGAGAAGACTGCCTTATGAAATGACAGTCAAGGGCAAAAGGATTCAATTCACATTAATTTTATTTATTCATTTGAGAAACATACGAATAACCAATACATGCCAGGTATTGAATGCCCAGAAATCGGCCATGCAGAGAGGAGTGAGGTAGAGGGATGGGAACATTCTAGGTAAAAGAAACAGAATCTCCAAAGAGGTCAAAGATAAGAGTCACAGGATCAGGTCCAGCTGCCAAGGAGGTTCAGCCGGATCAGAGAAAGTGGAGATTTGTGAGAGATGATGAAGGCTTGAACTAGAGCAGTGGCAGTGGCTCAGGGGGAGAGAAGTAGACACATTTGGGAGAAAGTATAGAGGCAGAGTCTATAGACCTGGGTTATGGATGCAGAGAGAGGAAACCACAAGCATCCTAAGCAAACCTGACCCTGGGGCTAGATTTCCTGAGACAGCCGTGCTCATGCATCTGACTCCACTATGTACCTGGCCAAGTCAGGGGCCCTGGCTGGTTGCCCAGGATAAGGCCACAGACCAAGATTATTGATCCCCTTACAGCTCCCCCTGTGGGCTGGGTCCTCACCATCAATGTGGACTCTCCAGCTGTCACTGCTGAAGATCAGGACAAAATGAGTCTAAAATCTGAGCCCAGAGTCCCATCCAAGAGACTCAATAGAACATGCTAGCCTGGTATCACATGGCCAGTTTCTGTACCTGTGAATACCAAATGCATACATTCCCTACCAAAAGCAGGAGCCAAGTCCAGACTGCCCACAGACTGGCAAGGACGAGGGGCTGGCAGTGGGGGATAGCTAAGTTGGAACACACCCTGTAGGGCCCAAGAACACCATCCATACCTAAATGGCTCAAATTGGGTTTGGCATGTACTGAATTTCAGTTTGTATGCCAAGGTTCTGGTCCCCCAGGGACACTGGTATAATTAGGCAACCCACGGGCTGGTGGTCAGAGCATAATCCCCAAGAAAATGAGTCTGTCACACAATCCAGTCAGGAGACAGAGTGTAGGGGCTGACACAACTCTTCTCCCATCAGCCAATGCCCAGAGCCCCCAGGATCAGCGGGCATCCATGAGGAGAGCCCAACCCCGCACAGCAAAATTCATCTTTCCGGGACAAGCTGCACTTTGCACCTTCTTGCTCCTCCCTCCTCTACCCCCAGCCCCCTTCACCCTAATTTGTATGCAAAAGCCCCCACTACACACAGGTACAGACAGGCGCCCACACAGACGCATCCCAAGTAGACATCAGTGAGCTATGGCCACACCCTGGTCAGGACCACACTTTCCCCAGGCTGGGCTGGTCCAGGGCACCTTGAGAGTGACAGCTTAGGGGGCAGAACCAGAGGTGAGCAGACCCATGATGGTGGACCCCAGGCCGGTGACGCTCTCAGTTCTGTCCCCAGCCCAGAAGTCTCCAGTAGCCCCAGACTCCTCCATCCAAAGACCTACTGGGTGGCCCTGAGGAATCTCAAGCCCAGCTCACCCGAATGGAACTCAACATTTTCCCCTGCACACCTGCTCCTCCAGCAGGACTGCCCAGCTCCAGGGGTGGCTCCTCCTCACCCGTGTTGTCAAGCAAGAAGCTTGAGGGAGTCAAGCTCACGTCCCCTCCTTTTCCCTCCCCCTCAGCATCCACTCCATCAGCAAGTCGTGCCGATTCCGCCTCCAGTTCTGTCCCTCCCACCTGCTGCCACTGCCTCCCGCCAGGATGACCACAGCAGCTTCCTACCTGGTCCCTCCCTCCAGACCCTTCTCCTTCCCCACAGCGGCCAGGGCGCTCTTCTTAAAGTGCAGATCTTCCCCTGTCAGGTCCGTAACCAAATGCCCGTGCAGGTAAAGCCCTCTGTGTGACTCACCGGTTCTCCCCCTGCCCACCTCTCCCAGTGCCCACCGCCACCCCTCTCCTGGGCCCTCCCTTGCACCCCCCCCCCCCACCGGCGGTGCTGCCCTTCCATCCATTCAGCAGTGCGGACCGTCCCTGCTCACCACACCTTTGCACGTGCCGTTCCCGCCACCTTGACCTCACTTCCTGGCCCCTCTGCTAGGCTTGCCATGAGGACTAGCTTGTGCAGGAAGCCTTCCCCGGCCAGCACTGCTGCATGCTGAGCCCTGTGCCCCCAACAGCCCTGAGGTTCCCACTTCCTTCTCTCCATCTCCTCCCTGCACCACCCAGCGCCAGAGGGAACACTCCATCACAGACAAGTCTACTGGACAGCGCTGCCCTGGACCATTAGCCCCACAAGGGCAGGGACGGAGTCTGTCCTGCCCCTCACTGCCACCCAGTGCCTGGAAGACAGTGGGAAGCTCCATGTGGGCTGAACAGGTGAGGGGGCGGCCGAGAGGGAAAGAAGCAGAGGCAGGCAAGTGGGTCGAGGCCCTTCTCCCGTGTGTAAGGGCTGCGCTTTAATGGGTGAGGGCCTTCCACTTGGGGGCTGGCCATTGGGGGAAGACATCCCATCTAGAGAAGAACCACAGGGCTGGTACAGCAAAGGGAAGGCGGCCACCAGGGACAGGAATGCTCTTCAGCTGGCCCACCCCAGAGTACCAAGCACACAGTGCCCGTCTTCCCTCCCAGTCCAATCCAGAGGGGCAATCTCTCACATGGTGGGCAATCCCCGCCAAACCCTCCCCAGTGAGAGGGAGGCTGCACCCACCCTACCCGGCCTTTCTCCCTGTCAGGCTAGGCAGGAGGGCCAGGCTCCGCCGCGGAGGGTCAATGCTTCGTGGCTAGACCCACAACCCCGAGCCAGCCAGACCTGGCCTTCAGGCCTGCCCAGGGCTTCACACTCCGGATCTCTGGACTCCTCTAGCTCCCTGGGTTCCACCCAAATTCCTGAGGTCTGAATGTTCCCTGAGTCTGTCAGGACACAGGTCAGTGATGGGGAGCTGAGAGAGGAAACACAAGTCACAGACCCATCCTCCCCCCACCAGCCAGACTCCAGCGCCCTACTCCAGAGCTGCCACACCTGAGGGGTCCTCCGACGGCCAGGGGCAGCCCCGCCCTGGCTCCGAGACCTGGGGTGGGCCGGAGGGGCACGGACAGCCCAACAGTCGAGGGGCAAGGTGCCAGCTCCAGTTACCACAGTGTCGTTAAAAGTCAACTGTCTCCCAGGGAGGTGGTTACACGGCTGTTTGCTTTATAATAATTTGTTAAACTGAACATTTTCTATATGTGTTGCATTTCACAATTCCTTAAAGGTTAAAAAAAGAAAAGAAAAGGTAACCGTCTTTGTGGAATGTAAACCCTGGCGAATGCCAAACCTCAGACCGGTGCCAGAATCACCACCCAGGACTTGGCTGCTCACCGGGCCCGGTGCAGAGCAGCCCCATGAGTCAAGCAGCCCAGAGGGTCACGCTGCCCCTGGGACCTGTCAGCGGCAGGCCTGTGCTGATGGGGGACAAGGCTGTGCCCATCTCCAATTAAGTGCTTTTGTCGGGGGAGAGGGGAGAACCTGGGGAGGGCACACTGCTCTCTGGACCACCCACCCCCGACCAGCACTGTGCCTCTTCCCACCGCCACACAGCCTGCCAGCCTCTGGACCCCGGGAACCCACGACGTCCAGGTAGCAAAACTGGGGATGAACCGGGGTGTGAGGACTTCCTTCAGAAGAGAAAATAAAACACCACACAGAAAGCAAGCAGTTCACACAATGGCCACGACACACAGAAAGGCTCAGCCTTACTCTTCAAAGAAATGCAAATCAAAGCAGCAATAAGATACCCTTTTCACCCAACCTACTGGCAACAGTTAAAGGGTGATAAGACAGGAGCAGGTAAAGAGGCAAGGAAAAAAGTCCCTCACTTACCTAGGAGCAGAGTATAAATTGCACATGCCTCTGGAGGGCAATCTGGCACTATCTGCCAGTATCTTATCAGTGCATGTCCATTTGGCAATTCATTTCAAGGAAATACCTAAGGAGACAAAAACACAGGCATGCAAAGATTTGGGTACACTGATAATCAGAGCAGCTCTCTTTACAGTAACAAAAAATTGGAAACATTCTAACTGTCCATTAATAACGGCCTGGATTTACAAGTTATAGTATAACAGAACACGATGCAGCTTGGTAAAGAGAAAGCAGTAGCTCCTAATTTATGAGTGAAAGATGTCCAAGATCTAGTAAGGGGGGGGGGGGAAGGACGGGTTACAGAATAGTACAGTATAGCATGGTTTCACGTATATGTGAAGTGTGTGTGTGTGTTTATACATGTGAGTATTTTGGCATACACACGCGCATAATTCACAAAGGCAAAACTATTGGAAGGATAAATACTTGAGCAGCTATGGATGGAGAAGGCAGACTATGAGGGAGTTTCGGTGACTTTGGATTGCTTCAAATTTTTATAACAATTATGCATTATCAAAGAGGTAATAACGATATCCCATTCCAATAAAGCACTATGTAAGAAAAAAACAGGCCTACACCCCCGTGGACAGGAAGAACAAGAGAAGAAACGACAGCAACAAAATTCTGGAAACTAGAAAGCAGATGGATGAGAGGAACTGACTTCACAGACCTAAGTAAACTAAATCCTACGTCAGCAGTGAAGAAAGCCAAAAAGCTAACTGATGTTCACCCTAGAATTATACAAAGCCTTAGGAATTAGAGGCACCAGGGGCCTGTGAAAGGTAGGGCTGAGAGCAGGACGGCTGGCTGAAAGCCCTTATAACCCACTTTTGGGTGTACAGATCCCCTCTCCAGCTCCCTGCAGCCAGGTGACTGCACTCTCCTTGCTGGCAGAAGACGGGGGGATTCTTTTCTGTGAAGGGTTTAGCACAGGGACTCCGGCTTAGGGACACCAAGCACGGGTGAGAGCAGGAATACCATACCAAAAACAGAGGAATTAAGTGACAGTTTACACTCTGAATGCTGAGACCCCTTCCCTTCTTCCCCCATCAGATTCCCAGAATGCTGGGAGACTGGCAGACATCCTCAAAGCTGCAGAATGGAGGTGGCTTCCCTGGGTCATCCCTCTAGCTCTAGAGAAAAGAGTCAGAAGTCCTACAAAAGGACTGCTGTTCTGTGAACAACACATGTACACAGCTTCCAACCTGCTTTTTAGTGAGTATGAGTGGACAGGCAAGGATTATGAGACATGAGAGGAAATTCTCTGCTATCAAAGATAGAGGACAGGGACTTCCCTGGTGGTGCAGTGGCTAAGAATCCGCCTGCCAATGCAGGGGACACAGGTTCGAGCCCTGGTCCAGGAAGATCCCACACGCCATGGAGCAACTAAGCCCGTGCACCACAACTACTGAGCCTGTGCTCTAGAGCCCACGAGCCACAACTACTGAGCCCACACACCACAACTACTGAAGCCCACGCACCTAGAGCCTGTGCTCCACAACAAGAGAAGCCACCGCAATGAGAAGCCCGTGCACCACAACAAAGAGTAGCTCCCGCTCGCCGCAACTAGAGAAAGCCCACACACAGCAACAAAGACCCAACGCAGCCAAAAATAAATACATAAATAAACAGATTTATTTTAAAAGAAAAGATAGAGGACAAAATAAACAGAATAAAAAAGCAACTTGGAAGAAAGACACAATGCAAGGAGAGTAAAACTTTAAAGAATAATAGTTAATGCAATAAGAAATGATGCTTCCATGAAACCAGAATAGGATGCAACAAAGCAACAGCATGCAGAGAACCAAAGAGTTCTTGGAAATTAAAAATATGACAGCAGAAATGAAAAACTCAGTAGAAGGGATGAGAGATATTGTTGAGAGAATCTCCCAGAAAGAACAGTAAAAAGAAAAGTAAAGGGCTACGCTAAGAGGTTCAGCATCTAAATAATCAGATGTATCAGTTATTACCACAACAACGCTCAATAATAAACAACTGTGATACCTCAGTAGCACACAAGAATAAGCATTTTTTTGCTCATGCACCTGGGATGGTTGCTGATGTTGGCTGAGGGTTGGCTCTGCTGCACATGTCTCTCATCCTCCTCCTGGAACCAGTGGCTAACCTGGGTGTGTTCTTCTCATGGTGATGGCAGCAAGCAAAAGCAAGCAATCTCAGTCCCACAGATGGCTTTCAGTCCTTTGCCTGTATCATGATTACCATCATCCCACTGGCCCAAAGTGAGCCATATGTCTCAGTCCAGAATCAGAGAAGGAAGAACCACAAATTTACATGGCAAGGAACATGGATACAAGGAAGAAGCTATTTCTGCAACTGACCGCATAAGAGATCAAAAAAAAAAAAAAAGAATCAGAAAGGATAGGAAGATATCATAAAATAAATAATTCTCATAGATTTCCTAAAAGTAAAGGACAAAAGTTTCTAGATTAAATAGCCCACTGAGCATCCAGCAGATGAAAGGAAATAGAAGCATACCAAAAATCACAACAAATATCAATTCCAAATCACTGGGAACCAAAAGTTCCTAGGGACTCCCCTGGTGGTCCAATGGCTAAGACTCCACACTCCCAATGCAGGGGGCCCGGGTTCAATCCCTGGTCAGGGAACTAGATCCCACATGTCGCAACTAAAGACCCTGCATGTCCCAACTAAAGATCCTGCATGCCACAACTAAAAAAAAAGATCCCACATGCCGCAACTAAAGATCCCGCATGCCACAATGCAGATCCCGCACACAGCAACGAAGATCCCACTTGTCGCAACAAAGACCCAACACCAAATAAATAAATAAATAACTTTTTTTAAAAAAAAAGAAGTTCTGGGACTTCCCTGGTAGCGCAGTGGTTAAGAATCCGCCTGCCAATGCAGGGGACACGGGTTCGAGCCCTGGTGCAGGAAGATCCCACATGCCGTGGAGCAACTAAGCCCATGAGCCACAACTACTTAGCCTGCACTCTAGAGTCCGCGAGCCACAACTACTGAGCCCACGTGCCACAACTACTGAAGCCCGTGCGCCTAGAGCCCGTGCTCTGCAACAAGAGAAGCCACCACAATGAGAAGCCCATGAACTGCAACAAAGAGTAGCCCCCACTTGCTGCAACTAGAGAAAGCCCGCACACAGCAACAAAGACCCAATGCAGCCATAAATAAATAAATACATAAATAAATTTATTTTTTAAAAAAAAGTTCCTAGAAGCATCTAGAGAGGAAATAGCAACAGGTTTCACACGAAAGATGTGGAGCACCAAAATGGCATCAGAATTTTCAACAGCAACTTCAGAAGCTAAAAGGCAATGGGCAAAGGCTTCAAAATTCTTAAGGAAAATTATTTCCAAATTAGAGTTCTATACCCAGCCAAACTATCAAGCTAAGTGTGAAGGGAAAATAAAGAGTTTGTAACATGTACAAGGTTTAAAAAACCTTACCTCCACCACACACTTTATCAGGAAGCCACAGAGACTGTGCTCTGCCAAAGGCATGGGATACGAGAGACAGGAAATCCTACTTAGAAGAGAAGTGCAACCAATTCCCATGGTGATGGTGAAGGAAAAGCTCAGGATGTATACCAAACACAGAGGAGAGCCAGTCCAGACCACGGCAAGTCAGAAGGCTCCAGGGGAGACTTTCTCAGGGAGATGAACCTCGTAAAATACTCATGTGTCTGAATATACTAAGGAGATTTACATAACTAGGGTATAGTGTACAGACAAAATAGTGATGAATGCATAGAAAATTACACAAATAAAAACAACAATTATTAATTGTGGTGAAACACAAAACATTGTGTAGCCAACGGAAAATACTCATAGTTTCATATGACATAGGCCAAATAGTGTAAACACTGAATGCTGATCTATCAAACATACAATGTAACTCTCCTGGGAGCATGTGGGGCACTATAAGAGGACACGTGTGTAACAAGTGAACAAGAAGTATAAATGCTCACCTTCCACGGTGAGAAGTCAATAGACAAAGCTTAAAACTGAAAAAAGTTAAAGTAGCAATACAAACATGTTTGGTAGAGTTACGGAAGTCAATACCCAAAAAACTCAGATAAAAGGTTGAAATTGGCTGTCCCTAGGAAGTGGAAATGAGGATAGATGAGTATGTAGGGTAAGGGGAGCTTCTTTTTCATAACAAGTGTTGTGTAAGTATTTAATTCATGTTGAACTTCAGTAACAAATGAAAACTAAATTTAAAAAGCAAAAACAAATTCCACCACCACCACCAAAAAAGGAAAAGAAGGATAGAGAAAGCAGCGAGCTTGCCACTGTTGACAGCTCAGACGCCTAGCCATGCCAGGCTGTGGAACAAGTAGAGGGTAAAGAAGCAAGTCATGGGCAGTAGGACCCAGGAGACAGGGACTGAATTCCGAGTGGCTGGATCAGCAAAGGCTTCTGAAAAGCAGGTGATCAATCATTTCTAGTAGAGAGTTAACATGCTCCAGAATTTTTCTATTCATTTCGGAGACCATTCAAAATATTATACCATTTGCAACATTGTTTGAAAAAATGAAAAGTTGGAAACATCCCAGTGTTCATCAATAAAGGACTTACATAAATTGTAAGCCATCCATACAGCGAAACACAAAACAGGTATCTGCAAGGAGGTGGAGCTTTGTGTGCAGATGATGTAGAAAGATGCCCAAGGTGTTACCAAATGAATGCGGAACAATATGTGTCATATGAGTCCATTCGTGTAAATAACAAGTATATATAATATATCCTAGAAAAAATGTTGAACTTTATTCAACCAGCTACTGACAATGGTTGTTTCTGGGAGAGAGACCAAGGCAACTTACACTTTCTATATTACATTCATTTGTTCTTCAAGTATTTATTGAACACCTAAATATGTTATGTACTCTATTGTTTGGACTTCTTATACCGAGTATCAGCAGAAAAAAACCAAAGATTTAGAAATAAGAAAAAAATAAATACTAAAATAATTCAAACTTGTTTTCATTTTTAGAAATAAAATATCATCCAGAGAATATAGGAGAGTGTGGGGGGCCCAGTCAACACGGGCTAGGGAGGGACCACTCCAGAAAGCTGGGAGCCTGTGAGTGGATCCCTCCCCCTGCTTCCTGAGCTGGGAGCCTCGGCCACAGTCGCTGGCAGGCTGTGCTGGCCCTGAAGTGTCTGTCCCGTTGGGAGCAGGACTCTATCTCCCTGGCACCACATGACTGCACCCCAGAGGCCCACTTTGGAACACTTGGCTGGGACCTGGAGAGAGGGACCTAGCTGGCCTGGACCTAGTGAGGCTGGGGTGATGGTCACCATTGCAGTTAAGTGGGGGAGTTCTGTCCCTTGCCTGGGACCTGTCCTTTGCAGCCTGCATGAGGCCCAAGCATCCTTCCGGTCTTGACTAACAGAGTTCCCCTGGTGGTGGGGTTCCAGACTCCTAATAGGCATAAGCTGGGGACCCACCGGTCCTCAGCAGCGTGCAGTGACCGAAGGAGCACAGGCTCTGGGCTCCGCTGCCAACTAGCTGTGTGACTCTGGGAAAGTCCGTGACCACTCTAAACCTCTGTGAACGAAGATAATAACGTCCTCATGGCAGGCCTTCCAGAAGGAGTCATTGGAATAAGCCATGTTAAGTAGCCAGCACAGTGCCCGGTGCCTGGTAGGCGCTCAGCAAAGCCCTATCCTGTTTTCAGAAAGGGGTCCTAAGACTTGCCCACCACAAGGTAGCTCATGTCCCCACTCCCCTTCAAAACGAGCCAAAGCTAAAGTGATCCTGGGGCCTCAGGCACCAGGGGAGGGGGGAGGCCGGGGAGGTGATTGGAGGAGCTGACAACTTGAAAGAATGACAACGTTGGGTAAAAACACAACACCAGAAGGCACCTCACCAGAAAGGCACAGGGCTGTTACCAGGATGACCTTCCGAAGGCAGAGGCAAACCACAGGCTCACATGTAGAAGTGGGGACCATTCCTTGGACTGCACAAGGTGACCCTTCCTGTCAGGAAGGCAGGACGAAGCATTCACAAGATGTTTGCTCCGCAACCCTGAGAGGTAGATATCATTATCCCCATTTTGCAGATAAGGAAACTGACGTTCAATGTAATTTGCCCCAAGCTACCCAGTTAGCAAATGAATTTAGCCTTTAAAAAAAAAAAAAAAAAAAGTTTGCTCTTAAGCACTATCTCAGCTATAAGGAGGACGTCATGCTAATAACGGAGGAATACAAATCAATGTACTAATATTAAATCCCTTCTTTTTTACCTAATAAATAGACATTTTTTAAATTGATAATCCACAGTTAGTGAAAGATGTTGGGAAACAGACATTCTTAGACTCTGCTGATAAGAGTGTAAACAGATAGAGCCTTTCTGGAAAATGATTAGCAATACATGTGACAATTTCAAACATGCGCATTGATTTAGCAACAGCTGTAAAAATTATAAATGGGCATAGCTCTCCAACGCAGCAATTCTACTTCTAGCATTTCTCCTACAGTTATACTTGCACAACTAAACCAAGACATAAGAATGTTCATTGAGGCATGCTCTGTAATAAAAAAAAAAAAAGTCCATTGATAAGAGACTGATACAGCTATGCCATGAAGCTGCCATGCTGATGTCATGCTGTGAAGTTGCCCAGGACACATTATTAAGTAGAACAATCACTGTTCATGCTGTTATAAAAGTAATTAATCAATTTACATTAAAAAGGATACCACATACACACACAAGGATACCTAGAAACTGTTAACAGTGGTTATTTTGAGAGAGCAGAGGTTGAGGGTCTTCAAGTTTTCACTCTATTCCTTCTTGCACTCTTTAAACTTTTCACTCATAAAAAAATAAATATAAATAAATAAATAAATAAAAATAAATAAAAGCACTCATATGATTTAACTCAGAAAACCCACTTCTAAGAATTTATCTCAACAACAAAAAAAATGTGCCTTGCGCTCAACAAATATTTGTTGAATAATAAATGTAAGCAGAGTCTTAACCATCCTTAGCCATAAGGATGTTCACTCATGTTGAGAACACAAACGTAAAAGCAGCCTATACATATCCATCCACAAAATACGGTTCCAGCCAACGAGAGGATGGTCTGCAGCCCTAGAGAAGATGTTCAGGAATATCCAATGGCAGTCACAAACATTCACAATTAAATAAGAGGAAAATCCAGGTTACAAAATGTCATGTAGTTAGCACGATCTCATCTTATATACCAAGGTGGTGCGATCACTAAAAATTTTTCTCTCTCTGAATTTTCTAACTTTCCACAATAATCATATACTGCTTTTTAATAAGGAAAAAATCAGTTTTTTCTTACACATAGATGATAAATTTAGTACAAAGGCTTGGATGAGATGCTTGCCTCCGTATAAAACTAATGGTTTCCATAATCTCAGTAGTGATAAAAAGACTCAGTCATGGGACTTCCCTGGTGGTCCAGTGGTTAAGAATCAGCCTTCCAACGCAGGGGATGTCGGTTCGATCCCTGGTCAGGGAACTAAGATCCCACATGCTGCGGGGCAACTAAGCCTGTGCGCCACAACTACTGAGCTCGCACCTCAACTAGAGCCCACGTGCCGCAAACTACAGAGCCCACGCGCTCTGGAGCCCGTGCCACAACTAGAGAAGAGAAAACCCGCACGCCACAACTAGAGAGAAGCCCACGCACTGCAACGAAATATCCCACGTGCCGCAACTAAGACCCGACACAGCCAAAAATAAAAAAATAAAAATAAATAAATAATACTGAATTTGCCTGTCTGTAAGATGCTTATTGTTATCTAACAAAAACCTGAGGCTGTATAAATCACTCGGTCTGCTTCTGAACTAAGACAGCTTAAGGAATTTCCTGAACAAGGTAAAATAAAGCAATAATATATCATGGATTTATTAAAAAATAAAAGACTCAGTTGTGGAATGCAGTCAGATTTGAATTACTATAAGCATGTTCCAAAGCACCAAGGGACAGGACGATGCCCTAGCTTTGACAAAAGGGCTTGCCCACACATGGATGTGTTCTCAAAATAACAGGTTCCGCATCTCAGGAGTCCCTCTCTCTCTCTGCCCCTGGGTCTCCAGGAGGCCATTAGGGCAGAGGGCCACGTGCCAGGCCAGGAAGGTGGCAGCAGGGGCATGGCCCTGAAATGCCCTGGACCAGGATTCCAGGCCAGTTCTGCTCTGGCAGGCTGGGGGACCTTGCAAGGGTCACATCCCCTCTCCGACTCTGTTATCTTTACGCGTGACAATAACTCCTGCCCTGCCTACCTTACAATAGGCTGATGGAAGGAGCATATGAGAGGCCTACTGCGTGCCCGGCACTGGGGGAGTGTTGTGTGAGCGTGAGTTTATTCCCTGTGGATTCCACGCCCGACTCACGGAGCCAAGACAGACAGCTGGAGATGATCCCAGGAATGCACCGAGGTGGGTTTCCAGCCCAGCCCCACCCTGCACCCATCCCCCCACCACCACCTCTCAGAGCACTCAGCCACACACACCTGCTGTCCCCTCCCTGACACGTCTTTCAGGAAGTCAGTGTCCCAGAGAAAAGCAAACCTCTTGGGTAGCTGCTGGAAGCAACAGTAGCCTTACTGTCCCAGTTATAAGAATCCCTTTGCAAAGAAAGTTTTGACAAAGAGAAAGGCAAAGAGAAAAGGGGGGTTATGACAACAGAAGGGCAGAGCAAACCATTTCAAGTCCTGACACAGGCAAACTGGTTCTTAAAGTCACCTGTCTCTAAACAGGAACGCAAGGCCCTGTCCTGTCACGCCACACAGCTGGGGCACTGTGCGTTGCCAACTGACTTATATAAGCTCGTGAAAACCCCATTCATTTGAGTTCCCTGTTTGCGCAAATAGTGTCAGGGGTGCATCCGAGAACCCTGGCCATCCATCAACGCCGCTGCATTTCCCGGGCTGGCGCTGATTCACCTGGGCCCGAACCCTCACTGTGTACACTCCACCCGAGCTGTGCATCCTGCAGGCAGCTTCTGTCACCACGAGACCTTTCAGACTGCTGGTGCCTCTTTCCCATTTATCAGGCCCACAATAGCTGTATTAATGCAGATGAAACCCTTAGCATTCAGAGCGATAGGAAAAGGGCCCCACTGACTGATAGGATGTGTTGGGTGTTTATTCTGATCAATCGGCCCAACCAAAGCCTGGGGGTTCAGAAACCAATCCTCTGCCAGCATGTCTGCCCTGGAGAGAAGAGAGCCAAGGGTCTTGAGATACCCTTGCAGGAAGCACCCATGCCAGTCCAGAGCAAGAACCTCAAAGTGGGAGAAGGCTGGGGGCCTTAACTCTGCTCCGTGGGTACATGGGGTAGTGAGACCCTAAGAACCCAGGGTCAGCAGCTCCCAGCTAGCTTCAAGCTGCCCCCCTGGTGAATGTGAGGCTCAGGGAGGCTGGCTCAAAACCTCTCAGAGACTCCCATGTCCACACCTAGGGTCAACCACACCCACAGAAGACCTAGTCTGTCCCGATCAATGCCAAGTCATTTACTGAACCCTCAAACAGAAATTCTTCTCTAGAAGTCCATTTAAAAAAGAAAAATACACACATATTCATTTGCAGCCTCAGAGCACAAGTCCCATGGGGCAAGAAGGGTGCAACTGCACACGCACACCGTAGCCAGGATTCAAGGGTATGATTTACAGCTGTGTGATCCAATGCCTTGGACCTACAGAGGAACAAACAACAGGCAAGCCCCATTTGCATACCTGGAAATGAGTTATATTTACTCAGTTACATATCTGACATGAGCTCAGATGAGCAGACAGTACAACACAATCTACTATGATACTTATAAAATTAATGCTTTAAATTCTCAGTCTATATTGATCTTTGCTATCTATGTACATAAATAAATACAGACATATTTAGACATACATGACTACGGTACAAACTCTGACTGAGGTTTACATTAGACAACTGATACTAACACTACCCAAAGAGGCTGGGGAGTGTTAAACAAAAATCTGCAGCGTGGTTCTCACTAAAGCAGCACCCTTAAAAATCAACAGCTGTTGCTTCTGCGATTCCTGGGCAACAAGACCTGGAAGGTCCACTTGGTGAACACAGGCACTTCGGTCCTTTCTCTTTCCCTCCAAAGGAAGTATTTTCCACGGGACCTTGGACCCTAACCACAAATGCGTATCCATGCTGCACGTCTCATTCTGACAGGGAAGACTTAAAGTAAGCCCAATTATTCTTAAGGATGTTCGTTCTTATTTATTAAGCATTTATACGATCTAAATACTGTTCCAAGGGCTGGAGAAGCAGCAGTGAACAGACAGAACAGGCAGGTGCTTAACCTCACAGAGCTCACATTCTAATAAGGAATTTTGCTTTTGCTGATTTGTTTCTTAATCAAGGTGGCAAAGTCCTTTTAACTTCACACTTTTGTCAAGAGTCTGATTTTTCTCGAATACTTAAACCTTGGTTCCAATCAATATACCTATTAAAAAAGCCACATGACCCTGAATTTGGTTCTATAATGAGAAAAGTGACCCATGAATTCTAACACTGGGTCCTATCTTCTGTCTCTGTGTTACCCCAGGCAGGTCAGATGTCAGTCCATGTTCAACATATCTGAATTCCTACCATGCAGCCGTGGGAAAACTTTGAGTGTCAGACCACCCACCAGGAATCCAGAGAGGTCTCAAGACATCTAGCAAGTCCTGAGATGTTTCGGTGATGCCCTCAAAAAAGTTGTACCGGGAGTTAAAACTGTCTCTTAGAAAAACACATCCCTGGATAAAGAGAACTCATTTTGTGGGCTCTAATTGTGGGTTCTAGAGTATATTCCAAAAGGGGAAACAAGAAAGGAGTGCCATGCTCTCCTGGGCATGTGTCACCAGCAGGAGATCTGATCTGGCAGAGCCCAGTGGAGGCTCCAAATGCAGGGCAGCTCTGACACTCAAGGACAAAACTCAACCAGTTCAGCAGGGAGGGGGGCAGGCTACACACCTGGCCCTCCTGTGGGGCGCAGGTTGAGGAGAGGCAATTGGAGGGCAGAGCAGGTAACTGCCTCCCTGCTGGCTTTGGCTCCCAGTCTTTCAGCCCCTCACCTGCCTGACTTCCGGGGGACATCCCTGCTCATCTATGAAAGTGTCAGCCTCTTGCTCCCTCCTCCAGGCGGAGATGGAGCTTTTCAGACTTTTAATCGTTCTTGGATTCAGCTCCCAAGAACCCAGGGACAGGAGGCCCAGCAGAGTTTGCTCAGAACTGAGATAATGTATTTTCTAACCAAAGAACACATCTCAGCTAGTTACTGCCTCATTCACTTTTCTAGAGCGGTTATAATTATAGTATTTGTTTCATAATTGCAGCCTACTTGCACATACAAAATCCCTGAATCTTAAAGTAAATTACAGCTCTCTTTTTGATTTAACAGCCATTGTGCTGCTAGTTTACAAAGAGGAGGTGATCCCTCCAGTTATTATTATAATAATAAGCCTAAGGTGAGCAAAGCTTGAGTTTTCAGCAGGTGACGTGACTTATTAGTACAAAAGAGAATTATCAAAAATGATTTTATTGAACAGCTTAATTACAGATTTCTCAATTCTCGGCTCAAGGGCCGGCGAGAACAACATTTGATCTGCCCTTTTTCTGGCTTGCTGCTGACCTCGGCGTGCATGATGAGGAAATCCACCCTGACTGTGGTCAGTGTCCCTTGCAGGGCATTTGGTATAATGATTTAACCTGGTGACACTAACTTTTCAAGTCCTGTTTAAAGAGGGCTCTGGACTTCTCTGGAGAAAAGAGTGCATGACACACGAGGTTATTCTTTGTCTGGGGCCTATCAAGGAACGTGTGATGGGCTGGGCCTTGGACACCGGTGCTAAGGCAAGCAGAGAGGACAGACATGCGGCAGGGGCCGGGGCAGCAGGACTCGGGCAGGCAGGAAGGCTGCAGGCTGCAGGTTGAAACCTCGTTTTCAACGTGCCTTTCACCTCTGAGTGAGGCCAGAAGCTGACACAGCTGTCAGAGCCCAGACGAGAATGTCTGAAATGACTCCGTGCTGCTATGCAGGGCAGAGGGACTGACAGAGTCACTCCCATCCTGTGAGATGTTTGAGCCAGGTGTGCCCAACAAAAGACCACACCACCGCGCATCTACCTGCAGCGCCCGTGTTTGCTCACCGCCAGCGGGAGGGGCCTCCAGGCCTATGGGGAGTTCACAAATGTCTCTTCACTCCAGGCTACCCGGAAAACAAAACCTTACCTTCTGAGACAGGCACCTCCTTTCCTGCTGGGGGCTGCTAAGAAAGTCTCCAGCCCCAGATCCCTGCGGGCATTCCCAGATAGCGATGCTCTCAGACAAAGGTGAACTCAGGTCCCGCCAGAAGGAAAGCCCCGCACAAGGCCGGAAGCAGAAGCGTGGGTCTTCCCTCCACCTCAGACCCCTGCACCATGGCCCCTGCCTGCCTGCCAAGTCCAAGGCCATTCATCCGACAGCCTTCGACCCAAAACACCTCTTTGCAGAGGCTCCCAATCAGGAGGCCCACTTCCCAGCGCTGGGAGTACAGATGTAACTGACAGGTTGTCATCCCTAGAGATGAGCCCCTTCTATGCCCCAGACTCCAAGCCAGAAGCTGGTGACACATAGAAGGAGAAAGTGGTCTGAGTTCCTGCCCTCAGGAGCTTGTGGTCCAGGGTGGGCTGGAGTTACCCTGCTACTCACTGCCAGTAACATGATCTTAGCCAAGCCCCTTCACCCTGAGCCTCAGCCCTTATCTGGAGAGGTGGACAGAACTATTCTGTTGAATGATGAGATATTGATCAAATGTCTCCAGATGCCACCCATGGGAGGCAGCCTGGCATGTGGTTAAGAGGACAGTAGTCATGGGTTTGGATCCCAGCTCCAGTCCTTACTAGCTGTACCACTGTGGGCAAGTTAGAGACCTCACGCCTGTTTCCTTATGTGCCAAATGGAGATAAGAAGAGTACCTGCCTCCCGGGGGTGATGTGAGAAGTAAACATCTGTCAAACGCTGAGAACAGTGCCTGGCACAGAGCTGACGTTTATGGAGTGCTTATGATCGTTATTGTTGCAACTGTCACTTGTTCTTACAATCACACGACAAACTCGGGATCCAACAGTGAAGACGAGACAGTCCTTGTCACCTAGAGGGGGGAACCGCCCACTTAGGCTTTGCACTGGGTCCTTGAGAGCCCAGGGGAGGGGCCCGATCCAGACTTAGTGGGGATCAGAGAAAGCCCTGGGAGGAAGAGACACCCCAGTTGAGACCTGAAGTCCAGGTAGGTGATAACCAGCCCAGGTCAAGGAGCAGGGATGGGAAGGCAGTCCAGGCAGAGGGAATGGCGTGTGCAAAGGTGCAGAGGTCTGAGGAGCTGGTGAGGGGCGTGTAAGTTGAGGTACTCTCGCCAGACCCCTGTGAGGATGAGGACGATCTGCCCACCAAAGGGCACTGAGAACTTGGCCCCTATACAAGTGCAGGGATTATCTCGTTTGCTTTTCATTAAACCCCAAAATAAACATCTAGAAACAAGTGTTTACTGAGACCCAAGGCAGCTCTGGGCTGGGTCCCGTGGGGCACACAAACTGAATTAGACCCTCCGCCTGGCTCAGGAATCCCAGAGTCCCCGCCCAGACCATGGGACTCGGGCAGAGCCTGCCTGCTTCAGCCAAGGTGTTCACGGCTGCGGGCCCAGAGTTCAGGGGGCTCCCTGGCGAGGCCGGCCCTCTGCCTGGACAGCTCTTCCCTGCCACACACACAGCTGCTCACTGTGGCTGTGTCGCCTGGCACAGGGGCCGGCTGCGCCGTAAGCAGGAGCACCAGCTGCACCTGTAAGGGTCCAGCTGCTCTCTGTTGGACTGAGGTTCGCGTTCATACTTTTAAAGCACAGTTAGTTTCTAGTCTAAAGCCTTTCTCAGAATAGGTGAACTGTCCTCCTGCACCTGGTTTTGTAAGAGGCAGGCAGCCAGGGGACAGGACAGGAGAGCTGGGCCTGGTTACTCGAGGATCTCAGGGCACAGAGGTGTAGAGACCGTACAAGGGTCTCTGCTTGGGCCTTTGTCAGTGGGGCCACCGACAGCCATCCTGGAGCTCGGCTCCGTGGAGCTCGGGGAACCAGGATAACCCAGGTAAGGATGTTGCTCAGCCCTGCCTTGTGGAGACCGTCTGGCAACTGACAGCCCACCTCCCAATCCTGGACCACTATTTCCTTACTATGTGATCTGAGGCATGTCACTTCCCCTCTCTGTGCCTCAGCCGCCTCGCCTGATAGCCCCTACCTCAAGATGTTGTCTTGAGGATTAAAATAAGGAACGTCGAGAGCCCAGGAGGTCCTGGCACAGTCTGGCTCTCAGTAGTGTTAGCTGTCATGACTCCAGTACTCCTCAGGGGGCGAAATGCCAATGGAGAATGTCATGGGCCCCCCAAGCAGCACTGCTTATCTGCCACCACTCCAGGCAAACTCAGGAGCCAATAGAAACAACCATGAACGTGTCTCGCTTATTGGTGGGGTAGCTCTGGGAGGAAAACATTTCATTCAAATTTTATGGACACTTTATTTAAGAGACTTGAGCCAGGCAGACCATCCCTCAAATCTATTCTAAAATCTAAGGCAAGTAAGACAGTAGGGAATGTGGAGTGTAATGCACGTGACAACTAATGTTCATTCAGAACCAAGTCCAGGAGCCGGGGGAGCTGTTCTTGGTGCCCCGTGCACACGCACAGTACCCAGGCTCCCTGTGTACGATCGACCCCTGGGATTCACCACGACAGGGGTTTGATGGGCTCTTCCCCCGTGATATGCTGTGATCGTGAGTCCAATGTTCTACTCCCTCTGCGCCTGCCTCTGGGAAGAAAGGAGTCCCCTCCACAAAGCCCCAAACAGAGAGGCTCAGCCAGGCAGGGTCACTTCTGGGAACCACCCCACGGTCACCAGAGAGCCCGCCTCCCCAGGATGCACTTCCTCACATCCCCAGCGCCCCGGCAGGAGCTCTGCCCCTGCTCTGCCCCTGCTCTGCCCCTGCTCTGCCTTCCTTCTTCCCCTTGGACCGCTGCAGCCCACCCCACAGGCCAGCCCAACCAGCTCGTGCATGGGAGAATTCATACATCTCCCCCAGCGATGACCCCCCAACCTGGGCTCCCACACCCCCCTCCCCAGGGCAGATCCACACGTCCATCACGGAGGTCGCCCCCAGCAGGTGGGCCACGGCCCCTCCCAGCACAGCCAGCGCAGCACCCGGGAGCAGGCACGACTCAGCGCGGCCGGCCAGGCCACTGAACCGCCCCAGAGCCCACACCTTGTAATTAGTCCGTGGGCCTGGGCCGGGGACAAAGGACTGGAAAAGCCAGCAAATGGGATACGTGCGTTAAAACCGGCTCTCCGTGCCAAGTGTGCGACTTAATTACATAGCCCAGGTACTCTCTTCTCTTGTGAACTCTCATGTCAGCCTGTGACGACACAAAAGAAGGATTAAAGACTGCCTGACACAGGCCAGCGAGGCCAAGTCTGCGTCCTGAAAGTGGAGGCCGCCACAAGCCACACCCAGGGCCGGGAGGAGCGTCCCTCCAGAGGCCCCCACGAGAAGAGGTGGCCAGGTACGCGGCAGCCAGGACCTGCGAGAAATTCTGAGTCTACTGCACAACGCCTCGCAACGAGGAAGGCCGTCTAGTACCAAGAAGAAGCCGGACCTCCAGACGGTCCCAGCACCTGCCATCCTCTTGCCTACTCAAGGCTTCTTACACGGTGGCCACCGTCCCAGAAGGCAGTCACACACCTCACGTTACCACCTTCTCTGCAGCAAAGGCCCGCTCACCTGGGCAGAGTAAGCCACCTGGCTGAGATGGCGGAGGCAGAGCCAGGCGTGGTGAACCAAAGGGGTCTCGTCTGGGCCTCTGCCTGAGACCACGACCTGATGGGGGTGCCTCTCACCCTAAAGCCAATCATCCCCACCCCCGCCCCTGTCATGGCCCTCCCAAACCACAACTGGAAAAACCCATGATCACCTCCTAAAGATACCGGGCAGCGAGCCTCAGAGAATCCCAGGGCAAGCCCCAGCACTGCTTCTGCTAAGGTGTGCGCCGGCCCCGGGGAAGGGCAGCTGGCAAAGGCTACTGTTACTATGGACCAGGTATTCTGTTTGGGCAATTTCACCCCAATGCTCTAGAATGCCCCCCAATCCCATCCCACGTGCGTAGAGGGAAAGACAGGGATCCCAGCTTCCCAGGATCTGGCCTAGTTTGGGGGCTAAGATTCATGGCCAAGACTCACAATACTAGAAGCACAATTTCTCCGACTGAAATGGGTGGTTCCAAAGGCGTGGGCTAGCAGAGGGGAGGGAGCAAAACAGGACAGACGAGTCAAGGAAGGGTCTGCCAAGGGGAAGGGTCTCCCAGCTTTGCCCCTGCCCTGCCATGAAGAAGCAGATTAGACCAGGAAGATGCAGGGTCTGACACACATCCCATCCACCCTGTCCTGCAGCCCCTACAAACCTGGGGGTCCTGCACACCCACCGGCCTCAAGGATGGACAGCAGCACAGCCTGGACTGCAGACCTGAGCAAGGGGCCTCTGGAACAGTGGCAGGGGAGCACCCCCATGTGGAGGAGGCCCAGACCCCTCAGCCCCTAAGCCCTACTTGAGGCCCTCGCCATGCCGCCTTTGATGTGCCCGCCAACCCAGCAGCCCTGAGACCCTCTGCATTCCTGGCCCTTCTGAGGTCCCAGCACTGCACCTGTACCATCTGTCCTGGTGGTCAGTGCCTGGTGGGTGCCCCCAGCCAGACCCCCTCAGGCTGTGATGGGCACACCAAGCCCAAGGGGCAGAGACTCGCCAGGACTACACAGCCAGCACTTCTCACTGCCCCAGTGTCTACACAGCTAGCCCTGCTGGTGGACACCACAGCAGGGAGGGGAGCTCTGGGCTGGCAACCTGTTGCCTGGGGTCCAGGCCATGCTGAGAGCCAAGGAAACACCGGAAACACCAAATTAGCTCCATCCGTTGGAGAGCATGGCAAAGCATCATTCCACCTGTTGTAACAACAGCAATAAAATAACGTCCTCAGGGCCTCAGTTTCCTCACCTGTGAAATGGTCACAGCTGTAAGCCCCACCTCAAAGGTAAAGGAAGAGACAGTGCAGGGGAGTGACAGCACACCGCTCAGAATACACGTGCGGCTCTCCCTCTGGGGCTCCTTCTTATTAGTAGGTTCTGATTCTCATGGATGTGTGTCCAGCCTGTGGCTAAGATTAAGTACCCAAATTTGGGAACAACTTACTGTTTCTGTAGATTTAGAGCAGAGTTAAGGAAGTTCCTATAACATCCCTTTCATCACTGGCTTTCCAATTTGCTTTCCTGGGTGGCAAGGAAAAGGTAGAGCATCAAAGGAGTAGGGATGGTGGGAGGCTTGGCCACGCCTGGGAAGGGCGGAGCACCGGGGAAAATAGCCCTGAAGCTGCACTTCCTGGAGTGGGGCAGCCTCCACCTCACCGGCAAACAGGCAAGCAGCCCTGTGATAAGGAGCCTGGTCTAGGCTCAGAGTACCTGGCTTCAAATTTCAGTCCCACAGCCTTCCCTGCTACAAGTTACCAAACCTCCCTGCCTCAGTGTTCACATCTCTAAAATGGGAATCACAATAGCACCTGCCTCTCCGAGTTGCATGTGTGTAAAGGGAGAGTGTGTAAAGGCTGTGGCATAGAGCCTGGCTCATGCCCAGCCCAGTGCAGGCTGGCTGTCACAAAGCCTCCCCATCCCACCATCCCCACTCTACCCACAGAAGGGCCTGTGCTGGGACAGCCAGCCTTCACGGGGCGGCCATAGGGAGGCTGGCGCTCTGCAGTCCTCTTTCCACCCCACCCCTGGGCCTAGGGGCGTAGCCCCACTGTCAGGTGGGGTTGAGGGTGCTGTCTCCACTCTTCACTACCCCACTCCCAATCCTAACCAATCCCCGCACAGGGCTCTTTTGAGGGTTAGGACAGGCAGAGACAGGGAAGTCAGGGAAAACAGGGACGAAACCCAGTCACAAGTGAGAGTCCTAGAATTGTCCCTGTCCAAATGGTAGCAGGTCCAGGGTTCTGGGGGACCTCAACAGAAGGGGCCAAGGCCGGTGGGAAAAGAATCCACAGTCCCAAGGTGGGGTTGTCCTGAGTTAGAGCAGCATCCAAGCACGTCCCTGAGTCCCTCTGCCCAGCCAGGAAGCAGCTGTCCTAAAGGAAAGGTCCTGAGTTTCCCAGCTGAAGACTCTACCCTAAACAGACCCCAGAAACAGTCATACCCCAGGCCTCAGTTTCCTCATCTACAAAATGGGGCAACAGCCACTCTTTATCCCCTCCCCCAGGGCAGTAGGTCCCATCAAAGGAGGTGACAAGTAGCAAAGACCTTGAGACCCACCCAGTCAGCATCCCGACTACAGGGCCATTTCTCTGCAGCCACTGGTGGCCTGGGCGCCAACTGAGGCCAGGCACCAACTGAGGCCAGGGCCCCTGAGCAGAGCTGCAGGAGTGAAGGCTCCAGTCCTGCCCCAGCTCTTCAAGCAGCACAGAATGGACGCAGGAGCCCAGCAGAGAAACTGGGGAGAGAAGGAGAGTGACCAGCCACCCAGAGCATTCAGAGCCAAGGCTCAGCAGGCACTGGGAGTGATGGTGAGGCCACAGCCATGCTCAGAAACAATCCTCAGGCCCCACTGGCCAGCCTCTTGAGGATGACCCTGGACCATGTGGTCCCTCCACCTGATGGGACAAGAGCAAACATGAGACACACTTCTAAAGTGAATTCAAAGAAAATTCTAAAGTTTCCACTCTGAAGACCCTTTTTTAAGAGGACGTCCATGCTATATGGTCCTCACCAAATTGCTGACATGAGCATCTTCACTGTGCCACAACTATTTATTGAGTGCTCGCTGTGTGCCAGGAGCACATCATTTCATTTAGCTAGCACTAGAAGGCAGGTATTAGTATTACCCTCATTTTACAAAGAAAGAAGACAAGGCTCAGAGAGGTGAAGTGAATTACCCTGAGTCACACAGCCAAGAAGTGGCAATGCCCTGACTCCAGAGTCTGTACCAAGGCCACCAAGGCCACCTGGACCACCTAGGCCAGCCCTTCCCTCACTGTAGCCATGAGGACCAGAAGGGCAAGGGGCCCTCAGCAGGTGAGTGGGCGAGACAGACGGTAGGTTAGCATGAGCTGAAATCCAAGCACAAGCCTTAAAACGAAACAGATTGAGATCTAAATTTTAAGTCCGCCACCTACTAGCTCTCCATTTCCTCCTCTCTAAAGTGGAGATGCTCTCGTCCCAAGCTCTTGTGGGGCTGTTGTGAGGTTTAGAACAGCTTACAGGCCTAGCATGTGTCAGCGTGCAGTAAATGCGGGGTCTCACCACTACTCAGAAACCTCTCTCCAACTACCTTGCCTCGTACCCAAGCAGCAGTGGGCTCTCAGGGAGGCGGGGCACCTCCGAGAGGCAGCACCAGTCCATCTGTGCTCCATCAGGCCAATGAGCCACCTGTCTTTCTCTCAGTCCCCATCGTGCAGCTGTGTGCCCCTAAACATGCCCGGAATTCACCAAACACCACAGACGTCATTTAACAAAGCTGCAAACACACATTTGTCAGAACTCCCTGGATCTAATTTTCCCAACAACCAGAAGAGGGAAGGAGCAAGGCAAACAATCACCATCTCTCCGAGATCCAAGGTGTCTTGACTTGTGCGCGTTGGTAGCACAGCGGCGAGCATAGCTCCGAGCATAGCTGCCTTCCAAAGCGTCTTGAGTTGTGGAGCAGCTTTGACCCCAAACAGTGGTGACTTCAGGGACGTCACTGCCCTCTGTAGCTTGTGGCTCCCTTTCTAGAACAACAGTGGCTGGGCTGGGATAGGACATGAGAGTCCAAGGGCTTCAGGCCTGCCCAGCGCAGAGAAAGGCAGAGCTGTCCAACTGAAATACAACACAGGCCACCAGTATAAGCCACATATATAATTTTACATTTCCTACTAGCCACGTTTAAAAAAAAAAAGTAAAAAGAAACATGTGAAATTAAATTTAATAATATATCTCATTTAACCCAAGATACAGAGCATACCAAGTCAACATATAATCAATATTTTTAAATTATTAATGAGATATTTTAGAGCATTTTTTTCACACCAAGTATTTGGAAGTTTGGGTATGTCTCACTGTACATCTCAACCTGGACCAGCTACATCTTAAGTGCTCAGTGGCCATCATGTGGCTAGTGGCTACTGAACTGGATAGTGCTGGTCTGACAGAAGCAGCAGGCATCCTCCTCCTTACACCTAATTTTCCAAGTTTAAAACTGTGAATGCCTTGCTCTCTATTAAAAATAATTATAATTATCGAGCATAAGGGTACTAATTATGGCCTTTTATTGGGTCCTTCCTATGCCCAGGCAAATGCCTCACAATAATCATGTGAGATAGGATTTTACAAAGGAGAAAACTGAGGCACAGAGAGGGCAAGTCATCTGCCCAAGCTCACACAGCTACTAGGTGGTAGAAATGGGATTGGAACCCAGGCAGTCTGAACCCAGAGCCCTTGCTCCTAATCGCTGCTCTACACTGCCTTCTCAGTCCCACCCTTTCCACCTATCCCTTTGGCTACATCTCAAACTGTCTAGGAGGGCAGGGAGGTGCCAGGAGAACAGCTTTAACTGGCTCCCTTCCTCCTCCCCTCAGCTGCCCAGACTGCCACAGCCCAACCTAGGACCCAGGCTCCACTCCAGCCCACTCTCACCCACCACCACCTGGGAGAGTTGGCAGGCTCAGCCCAGGGAGGAGCGACTTCATTCACAGGCTGGTAAAGGGGGTAATTAAACACCCGGCCCACGTCCCCAGCCCCCAGGACCAAGAAACCCAGCCACCTCATCGCCCTGCTGCCAGCCAACAGGCTCAGAGGAATGCCACACAGAATGCGGCAGTGGGCAGAGCAGGGCAAAATCCCCCTTTATAGAGTTATTTTTGCTGTGGAATTTTCACTGGCCTGTAAAATATTTTTATATTTATTACATGTTTAATGGGAACTCCTAGAATCAACAGGGTGTAAATAATGAAAACTAGGACAGTAAAGGTCCCAATAAACCTCGCAACAGCCCTTTGATGCTCCCTGGGAGCTCCAGTTTCTCCTTCCTCCCCAGACCCCATCCTCTGGCTCCGGAGCAAGCCCAGAAGCCCGGGGACACTCAGCAAGCCCATCTTTGGCTCCCAGAAGTTAGGCTCACCTGTCAGCAGGGAGGGCTATGCCACTGGTAGAACCCACTGAACACGCTAAGCGAGAAAGGGCCTATTATGCACTCGGCCAACGCCAGCGCTCAAGGGATCTCGGCCAAGAGAAGACTTGATGAGGGCTTCCTCCTCCCCCACCCCGCGGCCTCTGACAGCTCTCCCAGTCCTGGGTCCCGACGCCAGCCCCGACGGTACAGACTCATGATGGACCATCGTGTTCCCAAGGCCACAGCATCCCGAGGTCTCACTGGGGAATCACAAGTCTTAGGAGAAAGTGTTCCATCCACAAACCCTGACCTCCATGGCTCTGCGGCACCCTGGCCCAGTGTGCCCACGAAAGCTCCCAGTGCCCCTGTCAGCACCCCACTGCCCACATCCCCCTGACACCATGCACAGGACAAAGCCAAGGGGAAGCAGGACCTTACTTCTGTCCCAGGCAGGAGCACAGAGGCACAGAGAAGGGAAGAAACAAACCCAGAGAGTGGGTACCAGTTAGTGGCAGAGCCAAGCTTAGCCTCAGGGCTAGAGACCCCATGGTCAGGGAATGAGACTCAGCCTGAGGCTCTGCCCTACCCAGGCAGGAGCTGTTCTCTCCACACGTCAACAGCAGCCACCCTACCTCTGCCTACCAGGGACCCCGATGAATGGGGACTCCAGCCCTGACAACCCAACCCTCTCCATCCTGGGTCACCACAATGAATGCTGAGCCCAAACCTTCCTCTCCAGAGCCAAGCCCTGCGACCTGCTGCTTCCTCCTCCTGTGTGCCCTTCACACACCTGAACACAGGTAAGCATCCTTTCCCCAGATCCCAGAGCATTCCCATACGGCGAGGTGCCCATCTCCTCACGGCACCAAGCTGCCCAGGCCTCTTACAATGAGGCACCACCCCCAGGAGGACCCGCTGTCCCCTCAACCAATCAGGACACTGAACGTCTATCCATGCGTTTAGAGGTGGCCTTCAGAGATGTTGATTAAGCAACCATAAAATGTGACACAAGTTGACACCAGCTTTGTAGCCAGAATCTCTGCTGCTGAGTCTACTCTGTCCCACGGTGGACAGAATTCAAAAACTGATCTCCTAAACCTAAACACAGCACTTCACACTTCTCCCAGGTAAAGTCCTGCTCGCTAGCTGTGGCCCCAGGGTGCCCACCCGGCCTCCTCAGCACCCATGTGGTCGAGCGCTGCCCCTTCCCAGCCCAGCAGCCTCACCGGCCCGTCAACAAGTCCACACAAGCTGCCCGGCCCCGCTCAGACACTCCCAGCCACACTCGACCCAATAACATCCACGTGTCGGCCCCACCGCGAGGCCGTGGGGACCTACGGGGGAGGAATCCCCGCGGGGCCACCGACAGACAAGCTGGAGGGCGAAGGGCGCGCACCCAGCAGCTCCTCAGACACAAGTCAGGTTGCAGGGGCTCCTCCCCGGGGACAGGTCAGGCGGTGCTCCCGTCTGCAGCGGCTACACCAACAGGAGATTCTTGTCTCTCAACCCCTATAATTATAGTCCCCGGTGTTCGGTTAACACCCGTGTCATTGCAGGGTGTTGGAACAAGCAGACTCTGAGCGAGAAAAATTAAACAAGAGCGTTTGACGAGTGGCCCGTCCCCTGCAGCACCACACTGAGCCAGGCCAAGGGGGACGTGGCTGGGCCTCGTGGGGCCACCTGGAAGGAGCCCTCACTCAGGGCAGGAGGCAGGAGTCTGCGGTAAGGAGGACAACGCCCTGTTTGCGAGAAGAGGTCCCACAAGGGCCTTGGATGGGGGGAGGCTGGGCAGGCCATTGGATGTCTGCTCCCTGAGACTCCCTCATCCGGTGCAGCAGCCGGACGGCAGATGCGGGGCGCAGTGAGGCACCCTCTGGGAGAGGCCTGAGCAGGTGGAGAAACGCAGCAGCCCGCTTCCTCCCGCTCCTACGGTGAGCCTCCAGCGCCTCCCCACCTCCTGAGGAAGCAGGCCACGGAGACAATGGGGGACGTGGGGGTCTGTGCCCAGGGCCTTCTCCAGCCCCACCGTCTCAGCCCAACTCAGCTTTCCCAGACCCCGAGGAGCTGCAACTCAAGACGTCGGCATTGAGCCCCACGTGCAGGGGCTGCCGCGGGGACTTCATCCCTGCCACCCAGTCCCCAGCGGGCTTCAACACCAAGCACTCGACCTCCAGCCCCTGCCCCGCGAAAGCTCGCAATCTGCCAACAAACAGTAATTTGTTGCACTCGTGCACTGGAGCACCCTGCCGCAGACACAGGGTCTGCAGCGTTCTCCCCACCAGCCACTCAGCCCCGCAATTCCCATGGTCCCCAGGTCTCCCCCCATGGGACCAAACTCAGGCCTCACACTAAGGACCAGAGACACGGCCGACTGAGCTAGAACACCGACAACGCTCCCCACTGATCCGTTGCCGTCCCCGTGTAAGCACTTTGTAGCCACTCTCGCTCTCGTGATCCCCACCTAACAGTTGCTGTAACCGTCCCATTTTACAAGTGAGAAAACCAAGGAGGCCCTGAGAGGTTAAGTGACTTGTCTAAAGTGGTAGATCCAGGATTTAAACCCAAGTTTGATCATCTCTAAATCCCAGAGGATATCTGAAGGCAGTCTGGGCTCTTTACAAAGGGCAATTCAGGGAGACCCCCCCAGAGAAGTCTCCCTGAGCTCCCAGGTCCCAGTGCAGGCCCCAGCTGCTTGCTCACCCTCCTCCCGTGCTAAGCCGCGGGGGGCGTGAGGACGGCTCCCCCCCCCACATCCCGCTCAAAGAGAGGCACTGAACAGACTTTGGCTTCCCAGCCCCCGCCATGAGAGAGAACACATGTTTCCTGTGTTCCTTCTCTCCTTGGGCTCTCCCCACATGCTGGAGATATTATTATTATTTATTATTTGCTGAGTGCTGACAGCGTGCTGAGCATCAGGCCTGGGAGCCCAGGCCCTGCCAACACGGCTTACAGTCAGACAGCCTGCATGACACGGTTCCTCGGCCACCAAGATACACACCCAGCTGCCGGGGCTGGCTGCTGGGGACCCAGCCTCCGAGACCCCCCTCTCCTGTCCTCAGCCGCAGCAGCCCATGCCCCTGGGCCTCTCGCACATCCCAGGGGGACGACATCTTTAGTCTGGGCAGCCAGACATTCCAGGGGCTGGGCCTCCAACCCCACGAGGTTGGGGGAGGATTTGCTCAGGGCTGGGCTGGGACGGACCCAGGAGAAAGCCCTGCCGGCAGGGCCTCCTGGGCTCAGCCCGTACTCACACCTGCTGGTAGCTGTGGCAGATCCTAAAAACGCAAGATGGCCATGGCACAAGCCCCTTCTCTCCTGAGCACCCAGCTCACTCTCACCTTCTTCCTCAGAAGAGAGGACTAGAGGCCAGAGTGAGCTCCCGGGGACAGGGAGAACCCCAGGGCCCTGTCCTAGAAGCAGGGCCAGGACTAGGGGGAGGTGAGTGAGGCCCAAATTTCTAGGGGCACAAAATGTAAGCGGGTCCCAAAAAACTCAGCAATCAAGATTAACAATGTTTCCATGCAATATTTTTCATTTAGTTGTTTTTCTGGGGTTTTTATCTTGTTCCTTCATCTGGTACATAGTCCTCTGCCTTTTCATTTTGCCTATCTTTCTGTGAACGTGGTCTTCGTTCCACAGGCTGCAGAACTGTAGTTCTTGCTTCTGCTGTCTGCCCTCTGGTGGATGAGGCTATCTGAGAGGCTTGAGCAAGCTTCCTGGTGGGAGGGACTGGTGGTGGGTAGAGCTGGGTGTTGCTCTGGTGGGCAGAGCTCAGTAACACTTTAAACCACTTGTCTGATAATGGGTGGGGCTGGGTTCCCTCCCTGTTGGTTGTTTGGCCTGAGGCGACCCAGCACTGGAGCCTATCTGGGTCTTTGGTGGGGCTAATGGCAGATTCCGGGAGGGATCACACCAAGAAGTACTCCCCAGAACTTCTGCTGCCAGTGTCCTTGTCCCCACGGTGAGCCACAGCCACCCCTGCCTCTGCAGGAGACCCTCCAACCCTAGCAGGTAGGTCTGGTTCAGTCTCCCCTGAGGTCACTGCTCCTTCCCCTGGGTCCCGATGCACACACTACTTTGTGTGTGCCCTCCAAGAGTGGAGTCTGTGTTTCCCCCAGTCCTGTCGAAGTCCTGCAATCAAATCCCACTAGCCTTCAAAGTCTGATTCTCTAGGAATTCCTCCTCCCGTTGCCGGACCCCCAGGTTGGGAAGCCTGACATGGGGCTCAGAACCTTCACTCCAGTGGGTGGACTTCTGTGGTGTAAGTGTTCTCCAGTTTGCGAGTCACCCACCCAGCAGTTATGGGATTTGATTTTACTGTGATTGCACCCCTCCTACCGTCTCATTGTGGCTTCTCCTTTGTCTTTGGATGTGGGGTATCTTTTTTGGTGAGTTCCAGTGTCTTCCTGTCAGTGATTGTTCAGTTAGTTGTGATTCCGGTGCTCTCACAAGAGGGAGTGAGCGCACGTCCTTCTACTCTGCCATCTTGAACCAATCTCTTCCATGCAATGTTTTTAAAAATCAAAATTAAGGTCAAGAAAAAAATAATTAAGGCCAAAATCCATGATGAATAGAATACCAATATTCTAAGTAAATACAAGATCAGTACTGCTGATTTTTCCTTTGCCTTAGGTTCCAATATGGCTTAACATGGCATTGCTAAGAAGGCCACGTGGGCTGGGGTTGTCGGGGGGGTGGGAGGTGGCTCCCCCAGCCCATCCTCTGCACTGGAGGAATCTCCGTCACCCCTTAGCAATGTCTCCCCGAGTGAGGACTCACAGAGAAGGTCATCGTCCATCCCTGAGGGCCTTCCTGGAGAAAGAAGTACCCAGAGGTCAATGCAGCCTATCGGTATCTAGGGGTGGGATAAGGAGAAGATGTACCTTGGAGCACCTATGCTTCTCTCCCACTCAGATATGGGTGCCCAGCCTCATGCATCTGGAAGGACCACGCGTGAACCAGCCATTGGCCCTGCCCTGGGCAGCTGGGGGGGACCCACCCACATTCCCCCATCGTTATTCCGGACACCCTGGCTTCATTCCAGGCCTTTCTTTCCCCTCAGCTGAATCACTCTTTTACTCATTTCTTTCACAAGGGTCATGTTCACGGTCTCAGGGCCAGACCCCAGGCTGGCCTCAGAGACGGAGCAGTCCTGCTCCACCTTCAGAAGCTCACAGTCAGATGCAGGAGGCGAAGACAAGCTCAGGCCTTGAGGCCACAGCGAGGGGGGCGTGGGAGCCACCTAACCCAGCCAGAAGCAGCGGAGGGCAGGCAAGGGGGCAGGGAGGCCCTCCAGGAGGCTAACCGGGGACAAGCAGGTTTTCACCAGTTTGGGGTGAGGGTAGGATGGAAGGGAGAGGGGGTTCCAGAAGCAAGAGGGAGCCTGGCACGTTTAGGGAACTGCAGGTACCAGGGTCCAGGCACGGGGGAGGCAGGTGAGGCATAGTAAGGTGGCCACCTGAGAAGAGGCTTCTCCACACCCGTTTCTGGTTAGCAGAGTTTCCACGGTTGCAAGTCTTGTGGGGACCTCCACCTTGGAAGCCAAAGAGAAACCCACGCTCCTTTGTTTCTGGCTATGGAGATCCCTGGGACTCTGTGGTGGGCACAGTGATGAACCCCTCCCACCCTGCCACCTGCCCCAAAGATGCCCATATCCTAATCCCCAGAACTTTCCATTATGTAAGTTACATGGCAAAGGGGGGTTTCTGCAAATGTGATTAAGTTCAACAGTCTTGAAATGGGGAAATTAGCCTGGATTGCCTGGTGGGACCCAATCTAATGACACCAGTCCTTAAAAGTGGGGAGCATCTCCCTGCTGTGGTGAGAGAGAAGAGTGATGATGAAAGGACTGTCAGAGAAATGCAATGTTGCTGGCTTTGAAGGTGGAGGAAGGGGCCATGAGCCAAGAAATGCAAGCAGCCTCCGGAAGCTGGAAAAGGCAGGAAAACAGACTGTCCCCTAGAGCCTCCAGATGGAGCACAGCCCTGCCAACACCTTGATCTTAACACAGTGAGACCCTGTCAGCCTCTGACTTACAGAACTGTAAGATGATAAATTTGTGTTGCTTTAAGCCCCTGAATCTCTTGTAATGTATTACAGCAACAATAGAAAACTAATACTGCCCCAGAGCCCTCAGCCGCCCTGCCCTTCCGCCTCCTCATGCTTCTCGACAGAAGGGCCTCCCCATGGGAAGCTGCTGAAAGAGCTCAGCTCTGTGGCTGCTGCAGCCTCTGCTCTCTGAGTAAGCACCTAAGTCTATGCTTAGAGTAGTCCAAGCCCACAGGTAGCCCCAGCCTCCCACCCCTTCCCCAGGGGCCCCGACAGGCCCGTGCTCCACAGCAGAACCTTCTCCCATCAGCCAGCTCAGTCTCCTCGTATCTGGCATGGGCCCGGGCCCAGTCATCCTTCCACAGGGGTCTGGACCACCCAGCCTCTCATCATGGGCACAGTTAATCTCACATCACCCTGCCACGTGCATCTTCCTGAAACAGCAATTTCAACACCTCACTGCCCTGCTGCAAGACTTTCCCTAGCTCCCCAAGGCCTAGAGCAGTGACATGCAAACTGTGTTTCCCAGAACCCTGAGGTCCCTGGGGAGGGGGATGGGGACGGCCTGAAGGGCAGGTGGATGGGGATCAGAAATGCCCCCAGCTGTTCTACAGTCGCGTACAAGCAAGAGTTCACTTTAACAAAGGGGTCTTCATATAGAGAAGAAGTGTAAATATGGTGGCATGCAGGAAAAAGTCACAAACCAGTGACAAAACTCAGCACAGAGTCCCCTCCCCTCACGCCTCACCTCCCCCAGCAGCATCAGTACTTTTGCATCTATAGGTGTGATTGTGGGAATCACATCTGTCCCCCTCTATAGACTGTGAGCTCCATGACAGCGGGGACCAGGTCAGTTTTGTTCCTACCTCGGAACCCCAGAATCAAACATGATGACCGGCACTTTTGAATGGATAATTGAATGACTGAATACTTCCTACCTACCTACACTCACACACACACACACACACACACACAGTAGCCCCAGATCACCTCCTTAGCCTCTCAGCACACTGCCCATAGCACACCTCTGAGATCCACACTTTCTAGGGCCCCTCGACACCCACACTGGAAGTGTTTGGGGGCAGGAGTGGAGTGAAGAGGCTCTCACTCATCTCCTCTCCTCAGATCCTGCCCAGCTCAGGGCTGGACCTGTCCGAGGTGCTAGCAACACCTACCAGCCATCGGCCACCAAAGCCAATGAATGGGGTGGGGTGCAGGTCAGGGGCTCCCCAGTGTCTGTGTGTCTGTAAGCCCTTTCTCAGCTTCCTCTCTGTTCTCTGCTGCCTGCCTATCTGACTGCTGTCAAAGCATTCTCTTTCAGCCCACAGGTTCAGCTCAGGGTAAGGGATCCAAATACAGTAGCACAAGCATGGGGCCACAGGCATTTACAACAGAAAGGTCTCCCCTAGGTCCCCACACCCACCCAGCACCATCCTGGGCAAAGGATCCCCCATGAGCTCAGAGCTGCTTGCACCCTCTAAGCCACTGTGAGGGGCACTGAGGAAAGCACTGGGCAGAGGTGGGGGGCTCGTGTGGGTTTGGTCTAAGTGTCCGAGGCTCCTACCCTCATCTTTCCACGCTCCCATTCAACAGACATCTATCAAACACCTACTATGCACCAAGCATTCTCTGTCCAGCCCCTGGCACAGTGCCCATGCACAGTAGGCACTCAATTCTACTGCCTGCTGCAGCAGTTGCTCCCCAGAAAACTTCCCTGGGCCAGGAAGCTGCATCTGGGCATCCTGACAACCAGCTCAACTCAAGCCTTCACATGCATGTGTGTCTTTATGCGGCAGCAAGAGGCTCCAAGGTCCTGGGAGATACCATCAGAGAGACACTCGGATCTGTGTAGTGTGCAGTGATTCACAGCCGGAGACATCCCTCCCCAGGCTACCGCTGAATTATCAGCACCACCATCTTCAATTACGAGGCTTGTCACTCATCTCCAGCCATCAGAAGGAAGTGAGTGAGGAGATTAATGTCTTTTTAAAAACTGCTTTCATCCCTTAAAAGGATTCCTCCACAGATGCCATTTACAATTCTAAGAGGAAAAGCTTCCCACCCCCTCAGTCATCTTTGATCATATTGCCTCTCCCAAGGCCTTCTCAGGGTTGTAAGGCCACGCAGGAAGCAAGCATGTAGAGCTTGAGAGCCTGTCTGCATAGGTTCAAATCCTAGCTTGGCTGCTTACTGGCTGTATGACCCTGAACAAGTGATTTACCTTTCCCATGCCTCAGTTTCCTCATCTGTAAGATGAAGGGGTAACCACACCTATCTCTCAGACTGTGGGAGGATTCAATGGGCTAATACATGGTAAGCACTCAGTACAGTGCCTGGTACATGGTACATGCTTGGTAAGTATAAGCTGACACTATTTGCTTTCATTATTCCATATCCTTACAACTCCAGGGAATGGATGGATCCTCCCACTTGCTTTGTTGGCATTCACTAATGGCTTTTCTCTGTATGACAATACTCAACAGCTATTTACAGAGAATTAAGCCTTGTGCCAGGAATACAAAGGAAAGTTACGAAGGCCCAGTGGGAAAAGCAGATACAACACTCTAAGAATATGAAACACAAGACATCATCATCAGTGGAGAAAGAGTGACCTGGGAAATCATGCTGGTACAGGTATATCAGACGATAAGACGTTTGGGCTTTGAGGGTTGAATAGGAGTTTATCAGTTGGATCTTACCCTGTCCGAAGCAGGTGTTCCATAAATAGCTAGCGCTTAAATGAGGCAGAGTAGGTGAAGGGCATTCCAGCCCAAGGAAACTGAGGATTTACAGTGTGTTCAAGGATAGAGAAGTGACAGGACATAGTTTAGCCAGAGCAGGAAGTTTACAAGCAGAAAAATAAGTCGAGGCCAAGTTGGGGAAAGGTCTTGAATGCCATACTCAGGGGTCTTGGCTTTATTCCAGGCTCTACAGGGCCATGTCAGAGGAGAAGTGACAAATCAGAGCTGGGTTTAGAAAAATGGCTTGATTTGCAAAGCAGGTGACACAAGACTGAAGACAGCAGACCAGGGAGGAGGTCATGGAAGCTCTGTCTTCACTCATCAACTGAGCCCTGCTCTCCATTTGCCCTTGAACTTTCTTCCTGGTAGAGATGTTCTCAAGTTCACACCCCCAGAGACCCCACACTCCCAGCTATTCTGGTGAAGGACACGGTGCCCACAGCTGCCTGCTATCAGAAGGGGCCCTCAGCCAAGACCTTTTGGGGGGAAATGTTCACGTCTCCATGCAAGTCCCCAGCTGACAGATGGAACTGGCTGAGAGACAAGTTTTAGCCATACATTGGAAAAACCTATGGCAGGCTGGCTTCTGGAATTCCAGAGAACTGACTTTTCAGCACTTAGGGCCTGTGGCTCTTCCTTCTCCCTCCCCCCTCCTAGGTGCCCCCTTCCTTCCCACTCAGCCCAGCTTATCCTGGCTAGTACATTTCTTCCTAAATGCAGGTTGTGATGTTCTGCGTCACGGACACTTGAGAACCCGCCACAGATCAAGCTGTGCTCCTACCTCACCAGCCTGGCAGAGGTGCTGCCAACACTGCCAACACCATCCTGACCATCTGCCCGGAGGCTGGGCCACACTGAGGCAGCTGCCCCAGCAGGCACTAAAATTAGGTGACCCATCAGACCCAGGACATGGTGATCACGGGCAGGCTGCCAAAGCTGCCCAGAGGGTCACTCCTCCCAGCGCAGGACCCGAGGCAGGGCAGAACAAGGGCAGCCCCGTGTCCTTTTACACCCAGGGAAACTGAGGCCTGGAGAAGAGCAGGAATCACTGAAGGGGTGAGAACTTGGATTTTTGTTTATTCCTTTAGGAATTGTCCTTGAGGATGAAAAGTAATACATACCCCTAGTAGAAATGTAAAATATATTCCATGAAGAGATGAGAATTTGAAAACCACAATCCCATCACCTGAGCTAACTTCCACTTATTCTAATATATCTCCCTCCTTCTTTGCAGACTGTTTTACACAACAGAAAACACACTTTACAGCTTATAAAATGTTCCCTTCCTCTACCTAGAATCATTCTGACAAATCATTAAAAATTCTTCATATGCATCAATTTGAATCAATGTACAGTATTCCATTTTATTAATATGCCAAAGAAATCCCCTATCGTTGAAGTTATTTCCCCTTTTGCGCTATTATAAAAAAACACTGCAGTAAACACCTAGGCACATGAATCTTTGTCCACATCTATGCTGATCTCCTCAGGGTGGATTGCCAGCAGTGGAATGAATGGGTCACAAGAGAAGCATATGTTCAGGCTCTTGATACAGACTGCCTGCTCCTTTCCAAAACGCCTCCCCACACATTCCTCTGCCAGCTCTGGCCACAGGTCCTTCCATCCACAGTTTGCTCATTCCTGGGATCATTTCTCTCCAAGGAAGTTTGTGTCTGTAACGCTTGCTTGTCTAACACTGCAGACAAAAGCATCTGTTCAGTGCAACACTTAGCGGCAGTTCCTTTTTCCTAAACTAACCACAGCATCCAGGAGACACAGGAAGTAATCAAGGACCCAGGGACTCAGAGTAGCTACTGCTGTGTATGTGGGCCTTAAATTAGGGGTCAAAGTGAAACCCGTTGATCTGGTCCTTCCAAACAGCCCCAGCGACCTCTCCTACCCCAGCTCACCCCGCTGCACACACCCAGGAAACAATTCTCTTCAGTGATGCTGTCCATCCCCAACAAGGTTAACTGATGACCCAAATTATGACACCAGACCTAAGACAGCAACCCATAAAGCAACTTGGCCAAGAATCAAATTGCCTTTGCATTTCCCAGCAGAGAAACTAAACTCCAGGCTCAGTGTAAATAGGCTGTCTCTGGTCCGACGTCAGCCTCACTGCTGGCAAGTTATGGATGGCACTGCCGTATCACCCGTCATAAATACAGTCCCTTGGTTAAACAAAGCCGACAGTTTTGTGTCAATAACCTTTGAACCACTCAAGCCCAGTGTCAATTGTATTTGTCTTCCAGCTGAGGTTTACTCTAGACTGTTTGCTAAATCAGGCTCATCTGTGGAGATAATTCAACTATATTACAGGCACCAGGCAGACACAAGGGCCCCTACCCCTGCCCCCGGGCCTCCCCCAGGCCTCACAAGGGTCTCCACCGCGGCAGCCTGCATGCTGCCCATTTCCCTAAACACTCAGCAAGTCTCACCAGGAAAGAACAAGAAACAAGGGGAAAGAAGAGACACTGAGGCCAGGATTAGAACCCTGGCACTGCCGCCAGCCCTCTGTGCCACCCCAGCAAAGTGACCCAAGCACAGGAAGCCTCTGTTTTCTCCTGAACGAGGGGAGTACCTAGTCTCCTGAAACATGGAGTCCCTATTTTCAGAGGACTGCTCATGTATCAAATCAGGCCACATGAAGGAATCAGCTCTGGACAGTGATAACCCAGGAAGAGCAGAAATGCAGACTCAGCTCCCAGTGCCGTACAAGAGATGGACGAGCAGAGAGCAAAACCCTCCAAGTGCTGCTGTGTTGAGGAGCAACAACGTGGAGACACCCTGACCTGACTGGGGCGGGCGTGGGTTCCAAACAGATATGACATAATACACAGCTACCTTTTCACAGAAAGGGATACAGCACAGAGACAGCCCAGCTCTGGCCAAGGCGGGGGCAGTTACCCTGGCCACCTGAGGCTGGGCTAATTTGTGCAATTAGCCTGCTGCATGCCAAGCCCTGGGCTGCCGCCAGGGAGACAAGAACTCAGACGAGATTCGTGCTCCCACCGCCAAGGCTCCTCTCACACCCCCTCGGACCACCCCCACCTACCTACCCACCCACCCACCTACCCACCCACCCACCTACCTACCTTCAACAGCTGGAGGCCTCTCAGCCATGACCCAGGGTCTTCACTGCCTTTCACCATCTGGGGGCTTCACCCAAGCCCACTCGCAAGCCCCCCAGCGCCAGGAACCCAAACACCCCCAGTGAGGAAGGGGGAAAGGGTTAGGAGACTACCTCTGCTTCGTCTCAGGGCTATGAAGCTGGGGGCTTGACAGGAGGTTAGGACGGGAGGACTGGGGTGTTAAGGGCTCTGTTTTAATGACCATGAACCTCTCTGGAAAATGAATGAGAAGAAACTCAACAAGGAAACCCCTGTGCGAAATGGAAGGGGCAAAGATAGAACACAGCTGTGTTGTGGTTAACAGAGCTCCAGGCAAGCCAGTCACCCAGCACCGATCTGTAAAATGGGAATTATGCTCTCTGCCCAAAGAGTCACTGCCAAGATCAGACAAAGTGGGGGCCATCGAAGCCTTCCGCGTCTTGAAACACGTCCACAAGCAGAAGGGATGATGGCTGCTGTGGTTAGAAGGCTGTGCTTCCCCTACGTCGACGAGGAGGCAGAGACCCACATCCCGCTCCTGGCTCCACCTCTAACTGCTCTGAGACCCCGGGGAAGTGCCACCCCTCCCTGGGCCGCACTGGAATCGGGAGGGACTTATACAAGGCAGTCTCTAAAGTCCCTTCAGCTCTGATGCCATAGGACGGATTCTGTGATGGGGGTCGACTACCGAGGCCAGCCCACGGCAAGGTGCCCCTTCCCAGAGGTCAGCTCGACCCCTCCCCCATCAATTTGATGGGAGTCACAGAGGAGGTGTTGGCAGAACCAGGGTCAAAGACGTCACCGTCACTCACCTTTGGGAGCCTCACCCCTATCCGGGGATGCGGGGACCCCTCGGGCTTCCACGTCTCATCTCTGCCGACCCCTGGGAGAAGGGAGTGCCGGGACCATCCCTTTACCACCTGGAGGAATAGAAAGAGCAAAGCGGCAGCGTCTGTGCGGAGCGGGGAAGGCAGGAGACATTTATAAATGACCCTCTTAGATGTTTACGAGACACCTTCTGAGAGAAAGCAGAGGAGGAGAAATAAACTTGAAGTAGGGAAACCTGGTTGGTGTCTGAGATGAGCTTTGATAAGCCAGCTGCGCCAGCATTTCTTCTGCTTTTATGGCTACCTTTACGGCCCTGTGTTTGGGACCCTTTATCAGGGGCCGGAAGGAGAGAGCGAGCAAGATCCAAGACAAAAAGCCTTCCCTGGCAACTCCACGAGCAGATCCCACCTCCTCTGGAGATCAAGATAACCCCAGTGTACCTCCCAATCCAGGCACCCAGATCTGGGGTGGACAAGGGATTCCTGAGCATGGCAGGACATTTGCAGAGCCAGGCCCTTGGGCAGCCCCGACTGTGCTGCAGCCACACGACAACAGTGCTGGGACTGGGGTTCTCCTGAGACCACTAGGTAGCCCCAGTCAGGACACTCTGGATCCCTTATCCCAAAACCCACTGACATCAGGAGGGGTGTCTTGGGGTTCCTCCCCCAGCATAACCTGGTGCTTCCTGCTGGGCCTGGGGCTAGGACAGCCTCCCAGACTCACACCCAGGTTGAGGCTGGGGATCTACCATTCTCACCCCCCTGAACTTTCCAGCATTATGTAATGGTTAACAATATGGGGTAGAGAAGGACTCTTCCGTCAAGCAACCAGTTCTGAATCCCAGCTCCTCCCCTTGCTACCTGGGGCGGTAACTCCCTCTGGGCCTTGGTTTTCTCATCTGTTAAATGGTCGGTGCAATCAGTCCCTAACCTTGCAGAACGGGACACACAGAAGGAGCTCAGCAGATAGGAACAGTCTTCAAATTGGGTGCCTGGACGTCCCAGCAGCAAAAGTAGTCAAGATGCCAGTGTTCACGGCTCATCTTCCTAGACTGGCCATGCTCTGGAAGCCTGAAACCTTCCTGTCAGCCTCACCTGAATGATGGTGGCCCAAGCCCCGGCCCCACACGTATGGCAAACCTTACTGGGCTCCTAACATGAGCCACTGTGCTTGGGGGTAGGGGACAGTGTTACGGAAATGGAGAAAGATATAGTCCTGACGCCCAGGAAGTCCACAGTCTGTGGCCAAAAATAAGCCTACAGATTCAGGATATGCGAAGTGCAAAACTCAGAGATGGTGCCAAGGGAGCAGGACAGTAGATAACAAGCATGGTCGGGGAGGGGGCCTGGAGGAGCTACTCAGAAGATGGGTCTCTGGGCTGGGCCTGAAGGAGTGAGTAGGAGTTTGCCAAGAGAAAGAGAAGGAGAAGGAAACCATTCCCTAGTCAATTAATGGCTGGTAATTCGTAGCAGGTGAGCCCCATGGAGGGGAGGCAGCAGGCCCAGGCAGCAGAGGGTAAGAGGAAGCAGTGGACCAGCCTCCACTTAGAAGAGCCTTGAATGGCGGCTGGGCAGCCCCAGCCTAGTGCTAAAGGTGCCAAAGCTGCGGCCCAGGGCAGGTAAAGGGTGTGGGCCAGGTAACAACATCAGTTTAGACTGCTTTGGGGGAACCACTCTTGGGCCACAGCCGAGGACGACAGGGAGAACAGGGTCTTGGAGGAGAATGAACAAGAAAGCAGGTGACGAGGGCACAGCAGGGGGAATGCCCAGGAATCTGGCTCACTCAGAGCTGCCCCCGTGGAACCAGAGAGCCTGCCCTCCTGTAGAGCCACGTGGCCTGACCATTGCGCCCACCGCAGACCTGCTTCTCAAAGGCGTCCAAGAGATCAGAGCCAGGTGCCCGAATGCAGCCCTGGCATCTCCAGAGCCCCGCTGGTGCCACAGACACCCCAGGCCTGGAGGCAGTCACCCGCTGCTGGGCAACCCAGGCACCTCACGGCACAGACACCCCACATGTGCCTCTCCTCTTCTCAGACGATACCCAGGCCCTCGCTTCCGAGGTACTTTGGAGGCAAAACTACATGCTTTTTCCTCCCTGCTCCCAGCTCAGCCCAGCCGCACCAGGCTCCCCTAAGACTGTGCATGCAGCCACCGGAGGCCTGTGGGTCCATCAGCCACAGCCCTGGCTGGGCTCCAGCACGGTTCAGAGCGCACTCCTAGTTCCCTGGCCCAGCAACTCATCTCCCCGTCCAACGCCCTGGACCCTCGCCCTCCATCCTTTCCAAGGGTCCCCCAACAGCTATGTGCTCTGCGGGGACATACCCTCCATCCACCCCCAAGCAGAACCCCAACCTGGCTTCTTTTTTTTAAAACATTATATTTTGGAATAATACAGATTCACAGGAAGTTGCCCAGATAATACAGACAGGCCTGTGAGCCCCTCCCCGTTTCCCCCATGGTTGCATCTTACATTACTATAGTACAACACCAACACTAGGAAACTAACACTGCTATAAAGCATGTGTAGTTCTCATTTTCTCACATGTGTAGATTCATGAAATCACCACCAAAATCAAGATACTGAACAGTTCCATCAGCCCAATCTTTGAGACGGCTTTTTTTTTTATTTATTTAAAGTACATACGATAAAACTTTTTTAAAAAACCAAATCAGGGTGGGGAATGGAGACTGAAGTCAAGAGATTTAGCATCAGACGCACTAGTCAAACAGTCCACACTGGAGCAAAGAGGCAGGTGGGGTAAAACGAACCTTGTTTCCCTCTTCCCACTCTCCTACCACACCCAGGGTCGCCAGAGAGTGGAGGGAGAAACAGAAGCGTGAAAGGGCAGCGAGGAACCCAGACACATGGACCCAGAACCCCGCTCCAGAAAGGCCAGGGCCCTGCATTTCTCCATGCCCCCAACAGGGTGAGCCACCAGCCTTCAGTGAACCAAGGCAGCTCCCCTACCACCTGCAGCCCAGCTACCACCCAAGTCCCTTCTTCCCCTCCTTGAAGGCTGAAGGGGGCTTCTCCATTGCCTCACCATTGCCACAGAGGGACCCCTGGCCAGGTGGGGGCCCCACAGGTTGCTGAATGAAGGAGCATATATGACCCTGGTGAGTCCCTTCCCCTCTTAGGCCCTGAGGCCCCCGGCCCCAACCCCAAAGTAAGGTAGAAGCACAGCCAGGGAAGTTTGGATGATAACTCTGGGTGGGCCTGTGAAAGGGCCCAGGAAGGGGGTCAGCGTCTAGATTTCATCCACCAGGCCTCCTGGCCGCCTCTCCCCTTCCTGAGGGCCCCTGGAGCGGGCTCCTTGGAGAATGTTGGGTACAGGGGCTACAGACTCAATGGGCGTGGAGAGACAGAGGGAGGCACTGGGAGCTCAGGCCAGCCCTCTGGTGTGGGGCCCAGGGATCAAGGGCCCAGGGATCCAGAGCCCAGGGATCCAGGGCCCAGGGATCCAGAGCCCAGGGATCCAGGGCCCAGGGATCCAGATCCCAGGGATACAGGGCGCAGGGATCGAGGGCCCAGGGATCCAGAGCCCAGGGATCCAAGGCCTGGGGATCGAGGGCCTGGGGATCCAGAGCCCAGGGATCAAGGGCCTGGGGATCCAGAGCCCAGGGATCCAGAGCCCAGGGATTGAGGGCCCAGGGATCCAGAGCTGCATGCACTCAGAAAGGAGCTCAGCCCTGTGAAGTCAGCCAGATCACTGGAGTGAAGGCAGGGATTTGGCCTCCCCCCACCACAATTCCAGCACCTCCTTCCCCAGCCCAGAGGAGAAAGCCAGGGCCCTCTGTAGTCCACCTCCCACCCCTCATCCAGACCTGCCTCAACTGTCTCTTGCCCCCTGCCCACCATCCTAGAGCAGAGCCCTGCTCTGGCCTCTTCCCAGCTCAGTCACCCTCAGGGGCTCCCCCTTCCCCTGGGGGATCCCCTGTGCTGACATTCAGAGCCCAGCTGGCCTCTGCAGCCCAGCTCCCATCACAGCCCCGTAAGCACTCAGGCTCGGCCACCCTCAACTAAACTGAACTTAACAGCTTGCCAAACGCTCCCCACATCCCCTGCCTGCGTGTGTTCACCTATCCTGTCCACTTGCCCATACAGCTTCCCCATCTGCTCTGGAGGAAATCTTGCCCATGTCTCAAGAGCCAGTACAAAAATTAGCTCCTCTAGAGAGCCTTCTCCGATCTGCAGGCCCGCTCTACTTCCCCTGTCGGCCACAGTGACCCAGGGGTGCGGGGCTGGCCAAGTATAAAGATCCCATAGTAAGGTGAGGAACCTGAGGCCCAAGCAGGGGAAGTGTCTTGCCTGGCCGCCCTGTACCTCTTTGCTTCTGCCCTCCTCCTTTGAAGACTGGGAGCAGAGAGAGGGAGGTCACCTTGCACACTCCTGGAGGGGGGGAGGGGGCTGGACCCCCTCCAGCCTGGGTATATCCAAGTATCACAAGCTCCCAGAGTCTAGTGCCAGACCAGCTCTGCCTCCTTGGAAGCCTTACCACTGTTGACTACAGCCAAACTTCCTGGTTCCCAGAGGAAGAGGGACCTTGAGATGTGCCAGTCACACTGACCTCCCAGCCTACCCAGGCCCTCTCAGATGGCCCAGCACCTAGGGGCTCCCAGGGAGATGCAGCTCATGGGGCAAGAAGGCTGCCACCGGCATGGTCCAGGCCCTGGCCAACCGGTCCAAGGCGTGAGAGAACGGAGGTCTCCTTCGGCAGAGAACACAGCCGGGACAAGGTCCCATGGAGCCTTCAGGCTGGACTGCTCCTCCTTCCTCACTATTTACGGCCCTCTGGAGGCTGCTTTCCCCTTTGTTCTGCCAAACAAGCTCACTCCTGACTTCCAAGTCAGCCAGGGACTTGGCAAACATTTGTCAAGACTCGTCCCTCACTTTGTGTTTGTCTCCGCGGCAGGGATCTGGGCCCTGTGCGCAGACAAGCGTCACCCCTGGGGCTCGGCGGGGGTCCCCACGTTCTGCAGCCCCGAGGCCCCAGCTGCAGGCATAGCGGGATGGAGTCTCTCCATCCACCGGAAGTCCAGCCTCGTGCCACCCTGCCTGAAATGTCACCCCATCCTCAGTCTCATGCGTGCCCCCCAGGGCAAGAACCCCACGCGGGCCCTGTCAGTCCGACAGTCACACCTAGTGGCAGTGAGTTTGAGGTGTCTGGGAGAGGGGAGGAGGGGGAGCCTGTGCGGACTCAAGGTTCGTGTTGAGGGCGCTGAGTGGGAGCCAGAACCCAACACAAGGAGAGGGAAGGAGCGGCAGCAGCTGCTGCCACCGGCTTACCACCTCCACGTGTCCTGAACTCAGGATCGTGCCACCCAGCCAGCCGAGGTCAGTGTGCCCTGATCAAAGCCGCCAGCTGGGCAGGCAGCCTCCAAAAAGGCAGGTACTCTGCAGAGATGCCAGCCTCAGATTTCATAGTCAATACCAGGGAGCAGACAGATGGAGGCCTGTGCCGGATGGAGGGCCCAGAGGGCAGAGATGTTCTGAGCGGACTGAGTCTCTAGGCCTCAGTTTCCCTATACGCACAGTGCGAACCCCGAGGGAGAGAGCTCATCAGCCTGGAGCCGCACAGGAAGCTGCCTCAGACCCCACAGCGCAGGGCGGGACAGAGGGGGAGGCCCGGGGGGCAGAGAGTCCAGGGCCCAGGCCCACATCCTTCACCTCTCTAGGCCTGCACTTGTTTGATTCCTGGGGACGGAAACAGTGCCTGCTTTACAGATTTGCTCTGAGAACAAAAGGAGCTCATGCACAGAAAGATGTTGGCAAAGGCCCGGCACACACCTGGGCCTTAATCCACAGGAGCTGGTGTTATTGTTACTATCACTCGCCATCTTGGGCAAGTCGCTGAGCCTCTTCCAAGTTCTCCTCTCCCTCATCTATAAAGCGGGCTGACAGCTGGTTGTGATGAGGAAACGCCCTGATACAAAGTGCCCCACACAGGCCTAGCATCCAGCTGGTGTTAAAAAAGCAGCAGGCCCTCTACTCGGATCCAGTAGGTATTTAATTGGTGCTTGCTGACTTGAATCACAAACAGCGAACAGGAAATTTTAAAGGAGCGAGGAACAGCTGACCCATGGAGGTTCTTCCATCAGGATGGAAGGCCACACCTCGGCACCCCCAGGGTCCAGGACCCTCGGAGACGGGCTGGACAGCCTTGTGGAGAGGCTCCTTACTCTGCAGCTTGCAAACTGTGGCCCAGGGAGCCCTGGGGCTCCTCGGGGTGCCTGTAGGGCCAGAAAGGAATGTGGCGGGAGGGCAGATGAGCCCACTTCTACACCTACCCTCAATCAGAGCAGCACTGCATTCATCTATTTAGGAGTCCTGGTAAAGTTGCATCTGAAAAATGTACCTTTCTGCTAGAAGTAATTCAACTTCTTGTTTTTCACATGAAGAAAATAAAGCCCAGAGAGTCCCAAGGGGCCAGGAACCCAGCACCCTGCAGCTGTGGAGGCCCTTTTTGGTAGCTCTTTATGCTGCTCCTCGTGGCAGGTGGGGCAAGAGGGATACAGGGGGCTGTGCCCCTTCCTCAGGTGGATAAGAACATCCAGGCTGAGCCTGCGCTTTGCTAGCTTTGTCATGGCCCTGCCCCTACCCCAGCTCCAGGGCAAACTCCTGCTACACCCACACCTCAGTGGGAAGTTCACTTTCTCCAGGAAGCCTGCCCTGACCCCTAGGTTAGGTTTGCTGCCCCTGTTCTGTCTCCCACAGCCCCTAACCTGCCCCACTTCTAAAGATGCATTCATCTTTAGATCCAATCCCTCATGAAGGATTGCACCAAGATTGTCTATGACCCCTGAGTCCCCAGCACCCCAAACAGTGCCAGCACATGGAGTGGGTGCTATTGAAATTGCCTGATGAATTGCCTGTTGACAAACGGAATGGCGTATAGCCTCCACTGTCTTAATCTGTAAAATGGGTGAATACCACCTCCCACAATGAGAATAATGACTGGCAAGTCAAGGTCTCAAACAGCAGAAGTCTTTCTCCTGCTGCCCTGGGCGGTTCTGAGGGCAGGCAGCCAGGCATTATCACCAGGTTCCTCTGCCATGGCAGAGGTTCACCTCAATGAGCAGAGGCCTGGGCTGGCCATGCTGGGTCCCTTACCAAGACCTCAGGGCACCTCACCCAACAGAGGTGCCTGCCAGGCCAGCACGCACCTTCTCAGCACTAATATTTACATAGGAGATGCAGAGGGGGGAAACACAAAATGCTTCAAAGCACTCCACAGGGGAGAAGGGACCACAAAGCCCTGGGGATCCAGCAGGGGCTCCTGTAGCCAGCCCTGAGCTGACTCCAGGACCTACCAAGGGCTGCTCCTGATGAGCTCATGAGCCTGTGGCTGAGGCCAGGCCCGGCCCTGCACATGTGGCCATCCCTACGCATCCCAGCCCTGCTAGGTAGTAACTCATGGCATCTCCCATTGAACGGCTGAGAAAGTGAGGCTCACAATGATAAGGGGCCAGAACTGCGATTCCCACCCACTCTGCCTCCAGATGAGCCTTGAGTGCCGAGGAGGACCTGGGCCAAAAGTGAACACACAGGATATCTCAAGTCCCCAGGTTCTAACCCACTCAGCCCTGGAAGTGGGGCTGGAGTGCTGGGGGACATAGCTTAGAGAGAAGAATTAGAGGTGCAGGTCCCCAAACAACTATCACAACTCTGCACCAAAACACACTCCCATCTCCCCTCAGGGCAGTCAGCCTGAGGAGCCCGGGGAAAACAGCAGTCACTTTGCAGCCACCAGCTCTATGCATCCAAGGTTCCCATCTGAGGCGGGCAGCCCCGCAACACTGAGGAAGCATCAATATTTCATGGGCAGCTCCCTCCTGGCCTCCAATCGTGTTTTCAATTGTCATGAAACAATTCAGAATTTCCAACTCAGGGCTAATAGGTTGCCCTCAGCCAGTCAGCCAGAGGAGGCAGGGGTAATTATTTTAAAAGCTTCCGACAGGGCTGCTCACTGCGCTGGTTCCCCAGATTGTCTGTTTGCGGCAGTGGCTGTGCCCCTTCGGGCCCTGAATGCCCTGTCTCCCCAGCAGCAGCAGACACCTGGAAGGCTCCTGAAGCACAAGCCACAGAGCCTGTGGGGATGAGAGACACAGACCAGGCCTACAGAAGGGTAAACGGAGGCCCTCTAAAGGGCAGCTCCAGAAAGCAGGGGCCTCAACTTCTCACCTTCATATTTCCCAAGCCAAGCTGTAGCCTCCTGTGCTCCAGGCAGATGGATAGACTGATGGACCAAGAAAGAGACAGATGAAGTGGCCGAGTGAATGCTATTGCAGTATTCTGCTCCTATATCACCTCCTCAGATCCATCCTCCACTACCCAGAGGGAGTGATCTTTCTAATATAAATCTGACCAGATCTCTCACTGTTTAAACCCTTCACCTGCTCCTGTTTGCCTTCAGGAGAACATCCCATCCTCCTAACAAGGATTGTGAAGACCTGTGGTATCTGCTTCCCACTTAATTCTCCAACTTCCTCTTCCCCCATTCTATGCCTTACCACCTGTTCCAGTGCTATTCCACAGTGGGAGGGGAGAGGGGGAGAACTGTTCCAGGCAAACTCAAAGCCTGTATGTCATTCAGGGCCCTTCAACACCAGGCAAATTTCCTCTCCAGCACTGTGCTCCAAATATGGTTATGGGTGGCTGTGTCTGCCTCCTTCGCTCAACCCAAATGAGCAGGAGATATCAGCCTTTGTGTGTCTGCAATCACAGGTACAGAATATGTGCTCTCTAAACTTCTGCTGACTTGACAGAGGCCTGTCCAGGAAGTTTCCAGACCAGGGCTCTTTCCATTATTCCATATAAATGCTGATAGGTCTGCAATGAAAAAAATACTTGAGATGCCCAAATGGTTTCTATTTTTGCTTTGGCTGCCAGGAAGCTCAAAGTGCAATATAATAATGCTCAAAGTAATTAATATCTTACCTGATCCTAGGAGTTCCTCTCTACCTTTAGAGCCTCTAATTCCCTCCTCACAGATGAAAAAGGGAGTACAAATAGATGCCCTTCCTTGATCTAATGATCCATCCCTATATGTGAGTCAGTAGACTCTGAGCCTGCCCTCAGACTTTCTGGTAGTCCTCTACCTCTTCCCATAGATGAATGCAGGAACAATCCTGATGGACTTCAGACTCTCAACAAAGCCAGTGCCTCCCCACTACATTGGAGTGAACTTCTTACCAACACCATCAGCAGCCCTCTGAGAACCTTCACAGGGCAGGGACTTCTTTGGGAACTAACCCATTCCCCTCCACTTGCACCTCAGAGGACTTGTTGCAGGACAGCAGCCAGTATTTTGGAGGGAGTACGATGAGGAGTCCCTAACATGGTGGTGCTCCCTGTCCCATCCTTCTGGGGTGGAGCCTGTGACCCTAGCCTGGCCAGCCACAGCCCTGAGCCACTCTTCCCCACAAATTGATTGGTTCAGCAGTGAGCATGCAAGCTGCACCCAGCCAATCAGCATAGCCAAATTCCTTTGCCCCCCCCCCGCAGGGAGGGTCCTGTGGTTGGCAAGAGAGGCTCAGCCCTGCTCTCAAGGAGCTTACAGGTGGTAGGGGCAATAGGTTTTAATCAATCATTACATAAATACTGATTTCAATACTATTGAAATAAGAGCTATGAAGGGAAAGGACATGCTCCCTGCTTTTATTAGATATTGAAATAAGAAATACCACTTGAAGAATCGATATGCCTTTCTGCATAACTGTGGCGGAAGACATTTGCCCATTATGTTTAGTATGAATTCATGTGACAAATTCAGCTCAGAGTTTTGTACTACGGAGAAAAACTCCGGACTAGAAGAAGCATGTCAGTTTGGAAGGAAAGACAAAGCAAATGCATCAGACAATTCTGCTGACCTTTTTTGGTTAGGTGCCCGGAAGCTCAAAGCTAAACTGATACTAAGGTACAAGGACTGTGTCACTTCTGTTCCTGGTAGATCCAACTCTAACCTTCCTCTCTCTGATGCCTGATTCCTCTGCCTTTAAAGTAGAAATGTGTATGCCCCCAAGATGTCAAAATCTAAAGGGAAAATGTGAAAATTTCTTTTTGGAAGAAGTGAAAATATGATCATAAAAAGCATTTTTGACCTACTCCAGTTCACCAAGAACTTCTAGGCTTTCAGGCCCTGATCCCACTCCACCCCACCCGACCTGCCTGCTCAGCTTCCCTGATCCAAAACTTCCAAGCAGCTAAGCAGGGGATGAGTAGCCGGTCTACTAAATCAGAGAATGAGCCTCCTCTTGCCTGATTCAACCAACATGACCACCCTGGGGAAAGAAGGAAACAAAAATGAGAGCAAACTCTTTTAAAGAGCAAAGCTACCCGGCAGGTATCACCACTTTGAGCCTGCTGCCCACCCCTACACCAGGCCACACCCCTCACCTCCACCATCTCCTAGATTTATCAATGAAGTGAAAACTCTTATTATTCTCCCATTTCACAGGTAGGGAAGCTGAAGCTGGGAGATGTTACGTGATTTGCCCAAGGCCACACAGTTAGTAAAAGACAGACAAGACTCCAACTCTGACCATCGGGTCTCAGAGGCAGCTTTTTGACACCACAGGCTCCGCCTGGGAACAAGGACTTACAGAGAATCACATTCATGGGCCCAATCACCACTGAGAACAAAACGCAGAAAATCGCTGTTGTGCAGGAGGAGAAAGGTTTGATTTCCCAGCGCAAGCACCAGAGTGAATGCCACTGCAGCTAGACAAATGTCTGGCCCTCCATACGTAGTAAGGGCCCAGCGGTTACATTTATGCCCAAAGATGCCCAGGCGCCCAGGGTGTGGGGGGAGGCTGCCTGAGACAAGGTCGGTAGCATCTCAGGTTAGCAGCCCACAGGCCCAGACTGGCCAACAAACCAGTTTCACACATAAAACAGCCAAACTCATGGCAGCGGGAGAAGCAGAGGTTAGAATTCCTGAAGGGCAGGGTCCAAGCCGCGAGATTGCGTTCCAAGTCTGAAATCGGGGGTGTCAGGAACTCAGCTCTTCACCCTTACGATCCTGTGTGCACCAAGTCCCACACACCCACCAAAGAGGTGTTCCCGCTGTTGAGGGTCGAGGGGAGGCTGTGGATTCCCGCAACAGCAGGACAGGGTGCAGGGGCCGCCTTGAGGGCCCGAGTGCCGCGGCCTCTGCGAGCCTTGGTCCGGCAGGCTTCCAGCTTCGGGTGTTAGGAGGGCGTCCGGGGTCTCCGCGTTGCCAGCCGGGTAGCCTTGGAAGCGAGGACCAGAGGGCGCCAGGGCGGGCGCAGGGGGCCGTGGCCTCTCCCGCAGCAGCTGTCGGAGAGAACCAGGCAGGGAGGCACCGCCGGTGACGGCACCTCATGAAACATCGATGCCCGGCCGCTGCACTGCCATCTCCCGGCACCTTTAGCCAAAGCGGCAGCCCTGAGTCCCTTGGCCGTCGGGGGCAGGCTCAGGTGCTCCTGTCCCCGGGGGTAGTCCCAGACTGACTGCCCGCCAGACCCTGTGTCCCATCCCATGGCCCCAGCAGCAGCAGGCTCAGACTGGGCACTTGGGGGAAGCAGGAGCCTGTTTGTCCAATTGGTTTCCAGCACAAGGCTTCACGCGGGATATCTGGCCATGGGTGAAGAACCCAGTCATCTGCGGATGGAACCCAGCTCCCCTCAGTCCGGCTCATCTCCCAGTAGCCACCAGCCAGGGATAGCCACCAACCAGGCCACATAGGTTGAGTCCTCCCCTGTGGAAAGGCCAAGCAGGACGACTGCTGGAGGGTGTGCAGGCAAGGGGCTGGACAAGGGGCCTCAGAAGTCTGTCCTCGTGGGGTCGGTCTCTCCTTTCCTCAACAGCCCAACCCCTGAGGAGGAAGGGGTGGGGGGAGAATCCTCCAAGCAGAGCAGATCGGGAGGTTGTCCCTCCCTAGTAACCCCCCCCCCCATACACAGAGAAACTCTAGAGTCTGTCCTCAACCTCCCTTGGCTGCCAAGCTCTGCGCAGCGGACTCCCCCTGTCAATATGCAAGAGCAGCTCCCTCCCGCAGGCTGAGCAGAAAGGAGGAAAGGTCGACTCTCACAACCCCGGCTCAACCGTCACCTAGCGGGACGTGGGGAAACTCCGACCAGACCCCGACTAAACCGAGATCGGGCTCAGCCCCTCACGTGTCAGGTGGGAAACTGAGCCCGGGGAGAGAAAGCCTACGGGGGCCAGGCCGGGACTCGCAGAGACTTCGTCCGCAAGCGGCCAGGCCCCGCCTCGGCGTGCGCAGTCCCGGGGCGCGCTCAACGGCCTAGGGCCCGGGCCACGAGCCGCGCAGACCCCTGCCTGCGCCCCGAGGGAGGCCGGGACCCCTAGCCGGCGTGACTGCTCGCCGTGCCCTCCGCGCTGGTCCCGGCGAGAGCCTCGCTTCCCCTCCCCCCTTCCCGCCTCCCCAGCTAGTGTCCCCGCCTTCCCCGCGGGCGACGGGCGGCGGCGGCTGGGCAGCGGGAGGAGCGGGCCGAACAGCGGCAGCCGCGTCCTTGCACGCTGGGATGTAGCGAACCAGAAGGGGCCGAAGCTGCGCGCAGAGCCGGAGACGCAGCTGGATCCGGGGCCCTAGCCAGAGTCGAAACCTAAGCCAGAGTCCGTGGCGAGCGAGCCCGGAGCCGAGGAGCCGCACGCGCCGCGCAGCCCGGGTCAGGTAAGAGTCTTTGGGCTAGGGGCGCTGGGTCCCCGCAGTGTTGGGGCGCAAGGAGGTGGTGGTCGAGTTGCGCGCTGCTTGCTCCGGGAGTAGGTGGGGTCCAGCCGGTGGTGCGGGACTGAGCACATCGCGAAGGCCAGGCGCCATCAAGGCAGCTCCAGGAGTTCGTTCCTGCGCCCAGCGCACAATCACAACTGCCATCGTCGGGCGCTACCTCACCTAACCGGTGGACCCACGCCACGCTTTAGCCCTGGGCACCCTAAGAGGGCAAGAGTTTCGGGGGTGCGGGCCCCAGCCCTGCGAAGGGCACAGCCCTGGACGCCCTTCGCAGCCCCTCGTGGTGGCGCGGACCGCTGGGGACCTCTGGGAGAAAGGGCAAGCGAGAGGGCCGCCCGCCGCTCCCCGCAGCACCCAGGAATGGGGGCCCCAGAACGAGCGGAAGCGCTGGCCCCTCTGCACGCGCGGGGACTTCGGCCTTAGCTTCGCGTCAAGAGGGTATTTTTCCTAAACGAAACCGCTTCATTCGTTCGTTCGTTCGTTCATTCGGGCAGCTGTGCCGCAGCAAAGCAACAGACGTGGGCCGGAGCCCCGGCTGTCTTCGCCGCGCACCCCGACGTCCCGCCGCAGTGCTTGGAGGCGCCCCCAGCCCAAAGCGGCCTGCCGGAGCCGCCACCGGTCAGGCTTTTCCTTACCCTGAGAGAAACCCCAAATGCTCTTTGCAAAATCCAATAAAGACATTCCCGCAGCTTCTCCAGGGTTTGGTTGTTGACTCTGGGTTCCGGAGCACACAGCCGCTTCTCTAGAACCGGGTCTCGGAATTCTGAAATTGACCAGCCTCCTAAATCTCAGCCGATTCCACCGTGGTTAAGCGACGGCCTGGTGGCCGGGATCGCAGAAATGGGAACCCCAGGCCGGAATCCTGGTTCCAAGGTTTTCCGATTTAGGAATTCCCTTAATCAAAATATTTGAATCCACTTTTCTGAGAAACTACGGCTCAGGCATTCTCTTGGCAGCCCAGTGGCCTCTGACAGCCACCAGGGCCAGAGGGAGGCAACCGCAGGTTGCTGTCCACTCGGCAGAGGCTACAGGTCTAGGGTAATGACAAAAGCTACAGGCAGCAGGGGCAGCACAGGAGGGGGACTTGCTGGCCTCCTGCCTTTTCCTCAGACTGCTTTGGAACTCCTCACCTCTGCTCAGAAAAGGAAAAGAAGTGGACTGGGGGCATACAGACCCGGCTGCCTGGACGCTAGGATGTAGAGGTGGCTTTTGTTGACCTTCAGGCCAGGTTCAGGGTGCCCTTCTATCAGGAAAGCAGCTGCTGGAAAGAGGAGGCTGTGTACAGCAGAAGCTGACCCTCTGCTTCCCAGTTGTGTGACCGGCCATTGCCACTTTCCTAGCCTTCTCTTCCCCTGGCTCAGCCATTCTCAGGAACTATACAGCAACCAGTGGGCTCCGGTGAGCCATGAGCCTGGAGAGCGATGGGCCCTACCAGCTGCTTACGGAGAGTTCTGAGTTTCATGCTCCCATCAGCACCCCACTCAGCCATACTGCCTGAATACATCTCAGCTCTTCCCACCAGGACAGGCTGGGGAACCCCGACTGAAAGGAAGTCACAGGCTGGGGACCTAAAAGCCTAAAGGATCCAGTGAGATCATTCCCAGCCCCTACCTGAGCACCCCTTTTCTCATCACTCAGAGATTGCTTGCAGTCAAAGAAACAAGAGTTTTTATTGGGGAGGGGGTGTTAGATCTGGCAGAGGAGGTAGGTGGTCCGGGCTGCACTCCCAAAACTGGGTTTTCTAGTTTGAACTTCTCCACAGCCTAAGAGGCTTAGGGCTGGAATGTCCCAGAGAGTCATGGATGGCCCCTGGGGCAAGCCATGGCACATTCCTTTCCTTCTAAAATCCCTTGATTCTGGTGCAAAGATTAGGACAAGGTACCCCTGTGAGTGGGTCGAAGGATGCCCTCCATGAGGACCCTCCAACCACCCTTCCCAAATAAAATTACTAAGCCATTCTTGGGCACAGAGTCTGTTTTCTGTAAGCCCAGTCTCAGGAAGAGTCCCTATGGTGATTATTTCAACCCGACAACAGCCCAGGCTTCTCTGCTGAGCCCAGCCAGGACTCTAAGCCCCAAATTTCCTGAAAGTCACAGAATCATTGCTAGCTCTGTGTGGCCTGGAGGGATGGGGCACATGGCTCCAGCTCCAGTAAGCCCCCTTCCCTTCTCTCCTCATGTCACATCATCAGGTGAGGTGGAGGCTGAAGCAGCAGTCAGGGATCGCTGTGTCCCATGTCAGACATGGGAACTGGCACACAGTGCAGGTCAAGCCTTGTCGAAGGTCAGACAGCAAAGCCAGGGGAACATTGAACCCCTGCTCTTACTCCTGAAAGACAGCTGCCTCCTGTCTCGTGTGTGTGTGTGTGTGTGTGTGTGTGGCGTGTGATATGAGTGTGCAAGAAGCCCCTACTCTGCCTGGGATAGCAGCCAGCGGAGCGAGTGGCTGAGGAAGAAAAGAGAGAGCCCAGGTCCCTTCTCCAGCCAACACCCAGAATCAGGCCAGGGCCTCCTCTAGATCAATCACTTCCTCACCCCTGCTCATTCAGCACTGCCCAGGTCTAGCAGAAAAGACTCCCCTGGGCAGCCCCCACTAGTCTCAGCCCCTCTCTAGGGCTCAGGGCCCCTGGGATATGGAGCTTCACCGGCAATAGTCTGAGCACCTTTCCATCCACACAGCAGGCATTAAGATTTCCAAACATAGGGATTATTGTGACTGCCTGGAGCACTGCCAGAGGCTTGGATCCAGAGCGGCACACAGCAGGTGCTCAATCACTGCATTAAATGCATCAACAGTGAGATACAAGCCCCTCAGACTGAATAGCTAGAGCTGCAGAGTCACAAAACAGTCCCTATCCATGGAAGGCCTCTTTAGCCCCTTTGGGGAGTGGGGGCCTGTGACCCTCAGCCTCTGGATGCCCATAGGCAGACCATTCATTCCATGTCCCCCTCCAGAGGGGCACTGTGTTTCCCACCTTGGCCCAACACTTGGTGGGCTCAGAACACACCCCTGTCAGCCAGATTTTGCGTCAAATAGCATCAGTGTTCTGGGACCCAGAGGCCTGGCTGTGTGTACACATATGTGACTGTACTCGGCAGTCCCCTGTGTGGGCGCAGTATGTGTGTGTCTGTGTGTGCACAGCACACCTGTATGGGTATGCAGTACGTATGAGTACATGCATGCTTTTGTGACCTGTCTATATCCAGGCAGCCTGGGGGGCACACTGTCCGGTCGGGGTAAGGTGGCTAAACGGAAGACAGAGTGTGAAGGGGCACTCCCTGGCATGCTGCAGCACCTGAATACCTCCTTGAAAGGAGGTATCTGCTGCTTCAGGAGATTCAGCTAAAAAATGTGGTAAAAGATGGGGCTGAGGGCAAATGCTAGGCAGCCATACCCCCAATGTACCCCTCCCACCATCCCCCTACACACCAAGTCTGTTTTCACCCTGGGGGTCTCAACTTGGAGAAACTTCCCTTTCGGAGGAAAAGGCTGGAGTTACTGAGGCCCTCCCCCAACCCAAACTCCTGGGATGCATCCTCCCTCTGGCCCCAGCCTCAGACCTTGGCCCCTGTGGCCTCAGGCACCCAGTGAGCGTGGGCCAACCCTAAGGAACTGTGCCTTTTCCCTAGGGCCCAGAGCTGGGGGCCTTGGGCTGAGGCCAAGGGAGCAAGAGGCAGGCCTGGTTCCACCCTGCCCACGCCCCTGCCCTCATAATCCTTACCGAGGAGCTCGGCCTGGGGTGGGGGTGCCTTCCTCTGATAGGGAGCCAGGTGAGGGCAGGGACTGAAGAGGGTCCCAGACCCTGACAGCCTGCACAGTCAGTCCCAAACAGAGACCCCAGGAGGACATGAGGATGCACTAGGCCCTAGGGTGAGGTACTGGGCCTGGAGATTACCACAGTGCTTCACCCCCAGGCCGCTGTCCTGCCCAGTGCTGCTTCTGTCTGGTGGAGCAGACAGATGAGGGGCAGAGGGCAGCCTGGGGTCCAGCTGTGGCTAGAGGAACAGGTCAGGGTCGCACCCTACCACCCGAGCTGTCACCTATTTGCTCAGGACTCTGATGTCTCAAGACCAGTTAACAATTGTTAAGCAAAATCCTTCAGCAAACTTTACTGAAGTAGGAGGATTCAAAGAGGGACTCATTCTTAGGGGTGGGAAGGGGAATGTCTTTGCCTGTGCTCATAGAGTGCCCACTGGTGCCGCAGCTTAGCTACCACTGTGTAGGAGAGAAGCTCAAAGACCATCCTAGGCTTCCTGGGCTGCTGGCCTAGGCTTGAAAACTGCAGTCACCTGGCCTGCCAGGCCTGTGCCTGAAGCTCTGGGAAGCCAAAGTGAGGCCCCAGGCCCTGCGAACTTGCCCTGAGGGGGGCAGAGCCCCATCCTGTGGCAGCCAAGGCCGGGCCTGGCGGATTTGGCCAGACCATTGAAGGTGCAAAACAAGGGGAGACAGCCCTACTGAAGAGGCTCTGGGGCCTGGCAGGGCTCTTGGGGTCTCCTGCTGCACTCGCCAGCGGCCTGGAGCCAACAGAAACGCTTCATCTGATTAGAAGCCATCAGTTCTATCCCAATCCCGGAAAATTGACTGCGGTGCAGAGGGGGAGGCCTGAGAAGCAGCCTTGGGGGAGAGGGTCCAAGCTAATTAGGAGGCAGCATCCGGGGGCCCATTAGAGCGCAGGCTGCTGTCACTCAGCCTGGCTCAGGTCCCGGGAGAAGAGGCCGGGTAAGGAGGGGCCACGGCCCCTCGACGAGGACGCCGCTGGGAGCTGCCAGAATGAGCCCCGGGCTCTGCCCCCACCCTGGCGCTGCCTCGCAGGCGCCCGGTCGGTGCGATCCTCCTTGGTGAACATTCACTCATCCTGGGCTGTTCTCGCCGGGGGCTCGGGACTTCGAGGCGGCCCAGACAGGAGTTGATTCTGAGCGAAACAAGTCATTTGGGGCTTGAGGTGGGCACGAGCCGCGCGGGACTTGCAGGCCAGATGCGTTTCTTTTGTGCGGCCGCAGGAGAACTCAGTGTGTCACCGGGGAAGGAGGGTGAGGCGCAGCGAGGCCGCGGGAGGGGGGAGGCGGCGGGAAGGTGGCTGCAGAGGGGGAGGGCGCGGGCGAGGCAGTGAGGGAGGGAGGGAGGGAGGGCGGCAGAGAGGGCGCGGCGGCGCGGGCGGCTCGGGGCTGGATTCCGCCCGCGCTCCCTCGCTCGCTCGTTCGCTCCCTCCTTCCCTCCCAGCCCCCTCCTTCCCTCCCAGCCCCCTCCCACCCAGGCCCACCCCACCCACCACCCCTGGCGCAGGGACTGCTGGAACCTGGCGTGCGCGCTGTCGCTTTAAGACAGACTCTGCCGGCGCCGTCCGGAGCCTTAGAAACCGGCCCCGGATCGGGAGCCGGAACCGGGGCCGGGCGGGCGGCTGAGGCCCGAGCGGCGGGAGGGCAGCGCGGAGCGCGAAGCCGGGCTCCCGGTCGCGGGAAACCGCTGCCGCTGCCGCCCGCCTGGCCCCGCAGCCCCGGGCGGTCCATGGGGCGGGCGCGGCGTCGTTGCGGGCGCGGGCAGCCCTGGGGGGCGGCCGCTTAGGCGCTGCGCTCTTGTCCTCGCAGGTCGCAGCCAGGGCAGCCGGGCGCGCCCAGCTCCGGCCGCCGGAGCGCCCGCCGCGGTCCCCGCCTCCATGGACGCCTTCAAGGGGGGCATGAGCCTGGAGCGGCTGCCTGAGGGGCTCCGGCCGCCGCCGCCGCCGCCGCACGACATGGGGCCCGCCTTCCACCTAGCCCGCGCGGCCGACCCCCGCGAGCCGCTCGAGAACTCCGCCAGCGAGTCGTCCGACACGGAGCTGCCAGGTAAGCGCGGCTCCCCGCGAGGCGCGCACGGAGCCTACCCGGGTGCAGGGCGCGGGGAGCCGGGAGCAGGGCCTGGCGCCCGCGCCGCACAGTCACGCTCGCTCTACGCCCCAGGAAGCCTCAGGACCTTTCCTTTTCCCATTCTCCACCTGACGGTGAACGCGGACAAGTAGGCGCTTTATGAAGCGGAAATTTAGTGCTTTTCGAAGGCACTTCCACGCGGTGCCCAAGCGCCAAGTGACCTGCAGATGCACGAACCTACAACCGGAGGGTCGGAATGACAGCCCCTCTTGATCGGGAGCAAATAGAACGGGGAGAAAAGTTAGGCTTGCGCAAATGGTTGTCGAAGGGCCGCTTGGACCGAAGGAGAGGAGCAGATCAGAAAGGAATGGGCGGCGGGCGAGAGAAAGTGCCCAGAGAGAGGGAGTACAGACACCCCGACAGACTGTGGGCGACTGACTGAGAGGGAGAGACCTAAGAGAAGGTGGCGGGAAAAGTCGGAAAAGCAAACTGGGGGGGAAGAAAAACAACCTTAAGTAAAGGGAAAAGAGAGGACAGCGAGGGCGAGTGGGCCAAGAGGGGCGACCCGGCTCCGGTTAGGACCCCCTAAAAGAAGGATCCCTGCCCCACGTGCTCCACCGGAGCCCGGAGCCGCCAGGCCGCGGGGCCAGGGCTCCGATTCTGCTCGGCCAAGTCTCCTTCCGCGCTGCCTTTTTGCCCGAGCTCAAGCTTTTTTCCCTGCGCCAGCTACTGGGCCGGCGGGTGGGCGGCGCGGGCAGTGATGAGGCCAGTACCCGGCCCTGCCCGGGGTCCGGGGTCTCCAAACGGCTCCCGCGCTCGCGGTCCTAGTTCGGCGCCGCCGCCGAGCTCCCTACTCCCACGGCCGTGGGCGCCTCTTCTGCGTTCATTTCTTAATCCACCGCTGAGTGTTTCTCTACGAGTTTTTAATCTCTATTTATTTCTGTTTTGCATCCCTAAGTGACTTTCTCTGAGAGGTTCTGTTTGCTTGGTTAAAAAAAACAATCAACGCTGGACTGTACTTCTGTTTTCAAAAGTTTTAACCGTGGCCTTGGTTGTTTTTTATTTTTTAAACCCAGAGAAATACATAGTCATAGATTGCTTTAAAAACCCAAGTCTATGAGAATAAATTTTTTAAATTAACTGTATTTTTCGTTATAGAAAGAATTGCTATACTAGATATATTTCTCTGTAATTTAAAATATCTACATGCAACATTATTCTTCGGGAGATTTTAAAAAGTCAATCCAAAATGGCGCTTTTCTCCGGGATTTTCTCAAAATCCATTTACAGTGATGTTATTTGGGGAATTTAAGTTATCTAACTATAGTGTTGTATTTCCCTGGGATTTAAAAATTATCTCTAGAAGGGCATTATCGGGAAGGGGTTAAAAAAAATCTATCTACAACAGTATATTGATTTTTTTTAAATCCCAGATAAATAAATGCCTGTGTCTGCCTGGAGTTTATACACTTAACAGCACTGTATTTAGTTAGGGGTGTGTTTGCACGGAGGTTTCTGGCTTCTTAATTTGCATTTGCTGTGTTTCTACCTGCCTATTTTTAAGAATTTGTGACCCTTTCTATGTTTTTAGGCATAGAGCTGTGAGCTTTTCTGGGCTTCTGTGTTTTGTTTTTAAATTCTTTTTCTTTATGTTTCAATGTTTCTATAACTGCATGTTGTTTGTGTAGCTTCAAAGAGAGAGAGGCTAGAGCCCCCAGGTCACCTAGACAGAGTCTGTGGGTCTGGGCTGCCTGGCTGCCGCCAGAGGGATTTTCTGTGCCTTGGGACTTGAGGCCCGGAGCTAAGGCCGAGAACCCGGCTGTGTTGTGCCTGCCCGGTGGGGCTCCCACACAGCCCTGGGGAGAAGAAATTGGAGGGGCTGCAGGCCACTGCCTGGCTCTTGCTCCACCCACCCCCCAGCTTCAGGCTAGAAAGATTTGATCCTAGTTCAGAAAAGCAGAGATCCCCTCTGATTTAGAACCCCAAGAGCCCTAAAAAATGTACATTTTCGGGTGCCATCAACAGCAGAGCTCCAGCATGAGCCGAGCTGTGAGAGCAGGCCCTGTGCAGCTAGGAACCTAGGCCCACGTCTCCGACTCCTGGGCTCTTCTCCCAGACGAGCCTGTTCAGAGGTGACTACTGCCTACCCTACCCAGCACAGGCGGGCTTTTTCCAATGGGTACAATTCCAGGGCCCCTGGCGGGAGGGCGGGCCCCACCAGGGCTGACCACGGGCGCTTCGGTGGAGCCGGGATGGGGTGCAAAAGGGCATAAGCCCGAGGTGACCGGCGCCCCGTCCTGCCTGCTTCAGAGAAGGAGCGCAGCGGGGAACCCAAGGGGCCCGAGGACAGCAGTGCGAGCGGCGCAGGCTGCGGCGGTGTTGAGGACCCCGCCAAGAAGAAGAAGCAGCGGCGGCAACGCACGCACTTCACAAGCCAGCAATTGCAAGAGCTGGAGGCCACGTTCCAGAGGAACCGCTACCCGGACATGAGCATGCGGGAGGAGATCGCCGTGTGGACCAACCTCACCGAGCCACGCGTGAGGGTGAGCGCAGGGTGCGCGCCTAAGGGTACCCGCGCAGAAGGCTGCCAGCCGGCCCAGCGCAGCCCTTGAAAGCTTAGACCTGCGCTCAGACTATCACTCTTTCCCACACTCAGACCTGCTCCCTCCCTCCACCGGAGGCGATTCCACCTTAGGCCTCGGTCTACCCAGCTGCTGCAGAGCCGTTCGGTGCTAGCACCCCTCGGCTGCTGCCGCCTCGGATGCCTCTGACCCGCATCCTACCTGACCCTCGGGCTCTACCGCAGCCCCCGCCCAAAGACCTGTGTCCCCAAGGGACGTTCCCCTGCCCTGCAGAGCCCAGCACCCGCTCCGCTGTTACCCCCTAAACTGAGCAGAGGATTCCCCGCCGCTGGGGACCTCCGAGCGGCTGGCGCCTTCCCGCGAAAACGAAAGGGAAAGGCAGATCCTGCCTGGCAGCCTGAGAGAGGCCTTTTAAGAGTGTAGGCTTGGTGGGGGGGGGTCTCAAAACTTCCTAGGGCAGTGGTCCCACCCGCACGCTGCTTCTCCAAAATCTCAGGATATTCTCCACCTGACTCTTTCTCAGCCATTTGGCCAGTCTGTAGCTGAACCCTTTCCCTAATGCCCTTTCCCGTAGGGCTGGGTTCAGGTGAGGAGGGGGGCAGCTCTGGTGGATGAGTGAGCCTCAGGCCGAATCCCTTTGGAGATGTAAGGTCTCCAACTCAAGACAGGACTGCACCCTCCCTCTTCTCACCCCTTGGTTCCCAGTGAAAACATGGCTTTCCTGCCAGAGCAGCAAGAGAATCACTTCTTCTCTGGGTACTGCAAATATTTAATCAGATATTGGGAGCACGTTCCAAGCTAAACCAAAGTCCCACCTGGGCCACAGACTCCCTGCTATAACCCCAGCTCTCACCCCTCCCCAGTCAGGCTGGCCAGCCCAGTGGGATAGAGAGTGAAGACAGCACTCAGTAATCCTGAACTCACTAATCCTGCCTGGGGTTTACGGTGGTACGGGTGGGGTGGGGGTGGAATCAGGCAATGTTAGTGCTGGGGATGGAGAAGGCTGAGATGCAGGGGTCCAGCAAGAGAGGTCGGGATACAGCCCGGGGCTGGTGGAGGGCTGCAGAGGGCAAAGGATTGGGACTAGATGAGGATCGGCAAGCACTGGGAGTTGGGAAAAAAGAGGTTCTCACTGAATTTTGTGAGGAAAAGTGAAGGAGGAGAGTAGAGAGAGACTAGTAAGAAGTGAAAGGAAATTAAATATTTGCAGAAAAACATATTTGGCATATATTTAGGTAGCAGGAAAGAAATTAAATATTTAAGGGAGAAGCAAAAGGATCAAGTATTTCAGAAAACTAAAGAATCAACCATTTAAGAGAAACAGTGAAGGTCAGATATCTGGAAAGAAGAAAAAAACTAAATATTTGCAGAAGAATCAAAAGGATCAAAAAGGGGGGATAACGAAGAAAAATGGACTGTTTGAGGGAGAAGAAAGTGGTTCAGATAGTGGGGTGGACGGAACGAAAATAAACATTTGAGGCAGAAATGATAATATTAAATATTACCAATAAAGATGGAAACAGACTATCTGAGGAATGAAAAATAGACTGAAGAATGAGAGGAGTCGCAAGGTCCTGTTTTTCAGGAAAGAAAACTACCTTTTGTATTCGAGGAAGAAGAAAATGGATGGAGTATTTAGGAGATAGATGGGGAACCGTTTGCGGGAGAAGGCAGAAGATGAACTGGTTGAGAGAGGAAGAAAGAAAACAAATATTTGTTAAAAAAAATAAAAAAGAGGATCCGTATTAGGAGAAGAAACCGGATTTAATTGGGGGAAGAGGATAAAGATCAGAAAAAGGAAAAGACTAATATTTTCTGGAGACAGGAACGGAACCATTATGGAGAGAAGGCAGGGGTGGAAATATCGAAGAAAAGAAACGGTATTCGGAGAGAAGGAAGCGGGCGGAGGCCTCGGGGTGGGGCGGGGGAGGTGGAGGCGTCTTCCCGCCCTCGGCAGCACTTACCCTTCTCCTGTCCCCCTCCCCTAGGTCTGGTTCAAGAACCGGCGAGCCAAGTGGCGGAAGCGCGAGCGTAACCAGCAGCTGGACCTGTGCAAGGGCGGCTACGTGCCGCAGTTCAGCGGCTTGGTGCAGCCCTACGAGGACGTGTACGCCGCTGGCTACTCCTACAACAACTGGGCCGCTAAGAGCCTGGCACCAGCGCCGCTCTCCACCAAGAGCTTCACCTTCTTCAACTCCATGAGCCCGCTGTCGTCGCAGTCCATGTTCTCGGCCCCCAGCTCCATCTCCTCCATGACCATGCCGTCGAGCATGGGCCCGGGCGCTGTGCCCGGCATGCCCAACTCGGGCCTCAACAACATCAACAACCTCACCGGCTCCTCACTTAACTCGGCCATGTCACCGGGCGCCTGCCCATACGGCACACCAGCCTCGCCCTACAGCGTCTACCGGGACACGTGCAACTCGAGCCTAGCCAGCCTGCGGCTCAAGTCAAAGCAGCACTCGTCGTTCGGCTACGGCGGCCTGCAGGGCCCAGCCTCGGGCCTCAATGCGTGCCAGTACAACAGCTGACCGCCCAGCCGGGCCACGCGGGCCGGCGGCCGGCACAGCGCCGGGGCCGGGACCGGGTCGGGTGCGGGCGCGGAGGACCTGGCGCCTGCGCGGCCCCCTGCTCCCCACCTCCCCACCTCCGGCTTGGTTTTGTGTTTGCTTTCCTGGACCCCACTCTGCCCTCCAAAACGAGACAAAGCAAAAAGACGTCGGAGAAAAGTGCCGCGAAAAAACGGATGAGTTGCAATTTTCCTCGGGATGGCGTGGGTGGTGCGTGCTCGCTCGCCCGCTCGCTCGGTGCCCGGTGGGCCACTCTGCGGAGGGGACGCGGCGCGGGAGGCGAGCGCCGAGGCCGGCGGCCCGGAGGAGACGCCCCGTAGCCCGCGTTCCCGCCTGCGAACTGGAGCGCGGACCCCCGGCAAGCCTGGGCCCCGGCCAGGTGCGAACCAAGACGCCCCCCTCCGAGCTGGGCCCGGCCGAGCATACCTTAGCTCGATTCGGATCCAAGTTGGAGCGGGCGTTGGGCCAGGGATGACGGTACCCAGTCCAGGGTCGGGATCTCGCCGTGGAGCCGTACTAATGGCCCCGGCGCGCCTCGAAGAGCCCTTGCCTGCCCCGCGCCCCGGAGGCTTACTTTAAGGCCAAGGAGCCGCAGCTGGCGGTGCGGACGAGGCCGGGAGCATGCGGAGTGCTCGTCTCGGAGCATCCCAGCCCCCAAGCTTCGCCGCAAGCCCAGGCCCTCTCCTCAGCTCCCGGCTAAAAGGTGGCCCGCCTGTCCGGCGAGGAGCCGCCTCCTCACCGCCCGCCGTGCAAGAGTCGAGCCGGGAGAGCTCGGGGAGCGGCCAGGGCCCCACGCCGTGCCCACTTTGCACACCCGCTCTCCGGCCCGCGCCCCTGTTTACAGCGTCCTTGTGTATGTCGGACTGACTGTATAGAATTATAAATCTGTCTATATCGACTTGTCCATGTACATCTATTAAAACCATAGTACGAGCGTGCTAACCACTGCCGAGCCCTGACTGCTTCATTCGGTCTTGGAGGGAAGGCGGGTAGAAAGGGAACTGCACTCCCGTGGGCCCTACAAGTAGGAGAGAAGAGCCGAGGCCGACCCCGCCAGAGGAACCTACCCCCACTTGGCCACCACCATTCCAGACCAGTTCAACCCGGCTCCCTGGAGGGCGCAGCCCGGCGCTCCGAGCTCCCTTTGCGCGCGCGCGCGCAGGCGCGCGCCCGATACTCATTGGCGGTGCGGCTCAGCCTCCCGGCGCCGCGCGCGGGCCGCTCTAGCCTGGACCACCCGCCCTACCCGACCGCCGGATTCTGCAGGCTCTTCCCAGACTGGGTCTGCAGTGACCCTCCAGGCTTTTAGGGTGCTTCGCGGCCTTTGTCTGCTGGGAGCTTGGCGGTGGGAGCCGCTGAGAGCCTCTTTAGACCTGGGGTTGCCTGTTCTCCTATAGGCTCGGTGCCCCCACCTTGAGCCCTAATCTGGATGTTCCAGGAGGACTGAGGGTGCTGGATCCGCCAGAGTCGAGCCAGGGCCTCCAAATCGAAATCCCACCCAGGGGCATATGACTGTTCCGGTGGAAGTGTCCATCACACAGAACTCACTTCTCACTTACTTTCCATGCCAACTTATCGGTTGCTCCCGCCGCCGCCGCCACCCTCCCCCGACTTTTGGAAACTACTGAACAAGACCAGCCTGTAAACTGCCTGTAAATTCTGCTTCCCTTAAGTAAGTCACTTCTAATGGCAAAACAAAATGTCTGCAGCTGTAGCGGGGGAGGAAGGAGGGGTTGGTATTCTGCTTTAGAATCACCTTGTGATTGTCACTGCCCCGGAGCTGGACCCAGGCAAGCCCTAGATGGGAGTGGGGCACAGCCATGGGCTTAGTCATGAGCTAATAGCTGGAGAACCCTATGCACACATTCCTAAACTGGGTCAACACTGCCTCTGAGGTCAGGAGTGTTGTCCCTATTATACAGATGATGGAACCAAGGCTCCATCACACCATGCACTGGGCCAAGGTCACACGGATTCCAAAACCAGGCATCTTTCCACTGGTCTTCTCACCTTCAGATGAGGAGTGAGGGGTCCTTGCTGGAGGATGGCTCAGCCTGATGCTGTAGGACTTGGAGTGAAGGGTTCTGAGAAGGACAGGGCCAGATACACAGGCTGGAGGAGGGAGGAGGGGGGAGGGAAGGTTGGGGCAGGGGGCTGGAGCCAGACCACCCCTCCCCCAACGGCTGCAGTCCAGAGCTCCGACCCCTCACTCTCTGGAAACATAAACACAATCACATCTGGACTCAGAGTGCCTCCCCCAGCCTCACACATCTGCCAAGGCCAGGGGGCCCTGGTCTCAGCTGAGAGCAGGAGGCAGGGGAGACCTAGAAGGAGGTGGGACTGGAGAGAAGTGGGAGGCAGAGAGGCCTCTCTGAAAGTCAGGCCCGGTCTCAGGTGAGAGGAGGGCCGAAGAGGAGCTCTGGTAGAGACTTAGTGTGGAGGTGGGGCCACAGGCCAAACAGCTGCAGCCAGGAGGAAAGGCAGAAGCAGTGCAGAATGACCCCATCATCCATCAAGGACCACGGCCAACAAGGTGAGTGTAGGACCCAGCCTTGGGCCCCCCCCCATCTATTCTGTGCCTGCAGATAGTACCCAGCCCTCCCTAGCTACACCAACTGCAGGGTCATCTCTGGAGGGGGGATGAGGAACACACGGGGTTCTGAAAGTCACGTCCTCTGAGAAAAGGCAGAAAGTCCTAGTCCTGCTCTGCCCGAAGAAGACTGGGGAGGCTTCATATACTGTGCTCCTGCCCTTGGTGCTGGGGATGGAGAAGTGGGAAACAGACACAGTCCCTGCTCTCATGGACAAGTAAACAAACACGTATAATTACAAACTGGGCTGAGTGCTTTTGAAGAAAAAGAACATGGTGTTGTGAGTAAGAAAAAATGAAAGTCCTGCTTCAAACAGGATAGTCAGGCAAGGCTGTTCAGGGGGAGGTGGCGCCATCTCCGTCTTCAGTGGCAAGCGGTATCATATACTGAGCCCATTCGGGGTCCAGGGCCCTCTGCTAAGGGCACGCTTCTCATAGATGAGCCCCTTTTACCTGCACCGCAGCCCTATGAGAACCATCCTCATTATCCCCTTTCCCTGATGAGGCCCCTGAGGCTTAAAGAAGCCACACAGCAGGAAGTGATGGAATGGATTCAAACCCAGTCACTCCCCACTCTCTACCTTCCGCACTGGGCTGCCCCATGCCAAGCACCATGGGCAACATGGCAGGGGAGGGTGTCTGACCTTGAAGAGATCATAATTTCTGCTGGCCACACAGGACTGGCCCGCAGGAAATAGAAAAGCAGATTTGTTCTTACTTGGTACTGACAAAGTGACCCCTAAAGGGCTGCTGCAGATTTAGAGGGGCCATGAATTAGGGACAAGAGGGCAAGAGGCTGGTGCCCAGCACTGGTTTGAAGGCACTGTGGGCACCAAAGGAGAATGGGGTGAGCCACTGTGTGCAACCCCTGTAGTGCCTGGTCATTGAGGGAGAGGAGCCGAGTCACCTCCCCTAGCTTTATGGCCCTCCCTCTGGGCCACCAGAGTCACCTGAAGGGGGAGGGGGAAATCACAGCTGGAAAAGCTGCCTTGCAGAGGGGCATTGCCTGGGGAGTCCAAGCCCTAGAGGTGGCTCTGGGTGGCCCTTCAGCTCCACATGCCTCAGCCTGCTGCTGCCCCATGAAATAGCAGTGGGACCTCAGTCGCCAAGAGGGCCAGTCTGGGAAATGAGAGTGAGGGTGGTTTTCTGCCCAGGGACCTCCCCATTTCCTGGGCCAGTTACTTGGCTCAGGCATCCACAGGAACTTTTGCTGTGGTCTTTGAAAGCGAGAGTTTGAGTTCTGGCGCTACTTCTGAGTTGCCCTGGACAAGAGGCTTAATTAAGGTCTCTGAGCCTGTTTCCTCTTCAGTAAAAGGGAATAACGACAATCACTTCACACAGCTGTCTAAAGGATTAAATGAGATAATGCACATAAAGTGCTGGCATATAGTAAGTGCTCAGTAAATTGTTATTGATGTTGGAATTGTTATTGTTGATGTTATTATTATTAAAGTGAGATGTCTTGCCTCTCCTCCTGAGGGCCCTGTCCCCCACTTTCCACATTAATAGGGCATCTCTTAAGATTCTCAACAGGTCATTTCTGAAAATGTCATTTGGGGCCCAATTTGGATTTCCCTCCAGCTTTGCTGGGTGCCATGAATGTGAGTCATGATTGACAGTCCTGCTGATTTCCCCACCTGCCTTACCTTCCCCACTTCATCCCACCCCTGGAACCATCCTAGACTTGGACCCCCAGTAACCCAGCCTTGGGCCCTCTGTAACTCTCCTGATGGGAATCACATTGGTGTTGGGCTAGGGAGTGGGGGTGGCGAGGGAGAAAATTATAATTCGTGTCCAGGCTGGACTCAGCTGTGCTCTGGGAGAGAGAAAAAGGGCCCCAGTCCCCAGGATTTGCCTTTGCCAAGCTCATTCGGCTAGGTGGGAGAGGAACGGAGGACACAGGTGACAGCTGGGACTGAGGAAGCCCTCGGTGTGGGCAGCAGAATGAGGTGGGCAGGCGGGGACACAGAGAAGCTTCCTGGTGAAGGCAGGGCCCTGGAATATCAACCATGAAATTCAAACTCCTGTCTCGTTCAGTGTTACGGGCTTCTCGTTTCCTAGATGGGCGCTTCCAGTCTGCCTCCCAGGCTTCCTCTCAGCCCTTGACGGTCTGCCTCCTTGCCCCTCTCCCCACAGGAACCCCAGTCTTCACACTCCTGTGTTGCCTTCGCAGGGCCCTGGGCCTTGCCTCCCAACTGGCTGTGCAACCCAGAGCCGGTGCCCACTGATCGAAAGGCTGCAGGGCACCCAGGAGACACAGTGCCAGCGCTCAGCCAGGTTGGGGAGCCTGCGATCCCGTGAATCAGGACACTGCCGAGGAGCAGGTCAGGGTGCAGGAAGCTGCATTTGGAGCAGGGTGGAGGCAGAGGGCAGGATGGCCTTCGTGGCAGATGAAAGCTTCTCTGGGTGATCGGTCACGTGGTCGCACACCTCACTATGCGCCGTCCCCTGCTGTGCGCTGTACGTGTTTTATTTATCTTGTGAGCCTCGTTTTCTAGGTGAGGAAGCTAAGGCTCGGGGTGTCATGTGACCTGTCCAAAGGCACACAGCTTTAGAGCCTTGGATCTCAGCCTGTCTGACTGCAGGCAGAGCCTGTGGCTTAACTTCTGTGGGCACGGCCTCCCGCAGGCAGGGTTGCTGCAGCCCCCGAGAGCCAGGATGTAGCGGCAAACAGGTGTGGACAGCAATGTGTGGAGAGTGTCTGCACATAGTCGGTGCTCAGTAACGATCTGCTGAATAAAAGAAGTGAAGGGCTGCCTTCCTTTATACCTCACTCCACAAGACATATCCTGGCCTTCCTCCCTCTCCCCACTCCTTTCTCTCTTCTCTTGCTTCTTCCCCTCCTCCTCTCACTCCCTCCCTCCCCCCCTCTCAGCACAGGCAGCTCCTGGCGCTGCTTTTAAAAGTGTATCTGAACAACAACAACAACAAAAATTCAAAAATGGGCAAAGGACTTTGAACAGACATTTCCCCAAAGAAGACAAATGGCCAATAAACACACGAAAAGATGCTCAACATCACTAGTCGTTAGGGAAATGCAAATCAAAACCACAATGAGATACCACTACACGTCCATTACGACGGCTCTTACCAAAAAAGCAGAAAATAACAAGTGTTGGTAAGGATGTGGAGAAATTAGAACCTTTGTGCATTGCTGGTAGGAATGCAAAATGGTGCCACTGTGGAAAACAGTATGGTGATTCCCTAAAAAAAATAAACAGAGAATTACTACATGATCCAGAAATTCCACTTCTGGGTACATACCGAAAAGAAACAAAAGCAGGGACTCAAACACATATTTGTACACCCATGTTCATAGCAGAATTATTGACAATAGCCTAAAGGTAGGAGCAACCCATGCCCATCAACAGATGAATAAACAAAATGTGGTATGGTCATACAATGGAGTACTATTCAGCGTTGAAACAGAAGGAAATTCTGACAGACCCTACTACATGGATGAACCTTGAAGACATTATGCTAAGTGAAATAGGCCAGACACAAAAGGACAAACATTGTATGATTGCACTTATATGAGGTACCTGGAATAGGCAAACTCATGCAGACAGAAAGTAGGATGGTGGTTGCCAGGGGCAGGGAGGAGAGGGGAATGGGGAGTTAGTGTTTAATGGGTATAGAGCTTCATTTTGGGATGATGAAAAGGTTCTGGAGATGGATGGTGGTGATGGTTGCACAACAATATGAATGTGCTCAATGTCACTGAACTGTGCACTTTAAAAAAGGTTAAAATGGTAAATTTCATGTTATGTGCATTTTATCACACTTTAAAAAAAAAAAAAAAAGTATATCTGTGTCTATGCCTCTACCTTATCCAGAGAGGCATTCAGAGACTGGTGCCCAGGACTCCTGGGGGCTGAACCCACTACCAGAGCTGGTGTGGTGCTTGCTGGAAAACCTTTCCTTGACGCCCTCTTCAACTGGTACCCTTTGAGGCCCCAGTTACAGCTGAACCCCCTTGTGGCCCTCACCCATCCTCCATCCCTCTGTGCAGCATAGCAGTGGGACCCCATTAAGGACACGTCCCCTACTAAGTGTCTACTATATGGCCAAGAGAAAGTAAATGGGGCCGATGACTTCTCTATAAGTTTAGCATAAAATTAAATAATAGGTTTGCCATTGCCTTTTTTTAAAAACTGAGCTTCTTTGTCAAAACACTAAACAAGGCAAGCTACAGAACATTATATAAGCACGGTACCATTTTTATTTTTACACATGTACAGAGAAATTACTGGATGTGTTAACAAAGTGTTAACACCAGCTACCTTTGGGTGGTGGGAAATAAGGGATTTTTTTTTTTCATTTTTCCTTTCCATGTTTTTTGCACTAAGCATGTATTACTTTTGTCATGATGGAATGAAACATCAAATATTATTTTAAAAATGCAAAGAACTGTGATCTGTAGGACAGGGAGTGGCCTTCTGCCTACAGGTCCCTGTCCTCACCCCAGAGGGGTCAGTCATCACCTCCCTGGGATAATGTGTCAACCCCCAGGATTCAGCCTCACGCTGGGGGCAGGCCAGTGTGACAGGTGGTGTCAAGTAAACCTTTACAGATTTTTATAGAAGTGAAATTTTTGTTTTCAAATACTTTCTTCTTTAAACAGATGCCAAATTAGTAGGTGCCAAGAGGAGTGTTCAGAGAGAAGAAGAATTTGTAATGATCTTGTATATTGCAAAGCAGAGAGAACTCAGTTTAAAAACGGCTCTCCTAAGCCGTAAGGGCGCCCATCCCTGTCCCATTTGTCCCCTCGCTGCATCCCCCAGCCCCGCCCTCCTAATCCTCCAACTCAGCAACCTATTTACACTCTTACCTTGCTTTCACACACACACGTACGCCCACACGCATGCACGCACACACTGTGTGTGCCTGCCAGCCAGCATGATCATGGAATCTTTATTAAAGAGGTCCAAATTACCAAGGTTTTACTGCACTACTAAAAATAGTCATGCTTACTTAGCCTGTTTAATAAGCACACCATTTCTGATTTTTCTGCCTGAGTAAACTGAAACATCATTCCAGAAATACGTTTTTACTGAAACAAGAAAGCTTGATTTTTCCTTCCCTGTTCATACACTCTTCTCCCTCTTTCCCCTTCTGCCTCCTCTCTCCATCCCCTGTGTCCCCCTCAGCTCCCCACCCTTCTCTTTTTGAAATTTCAAAACATAGAGGGGAAAGTAACAGTAATTTGGACTTGGCTTTTACGCAAAATGGACCAATTTTTTTAAGTGTTGGTAATTTGTCCCGAAAATGGATATAGGGAGTTGGGCTGGAAAAGCTTTGAAGAATGGGGTTTTATGAGTGGAAAATGAGGCCTGAGTGTGCGGGAATGTGAGCTTCACCTCCCTCTGTGCCTGGGACAGTGCGGCACATGTGATAATCAGAGCTGAGAGCACCATTACCGCCATTATCACATTATATTATTAGTATTCATCAGAATCAGACAAAGCACATTAACCCATTTAATTGAACAAAGAGCTTAACACCCCAGTGACTTCACGGAAAGTGCTTGGAAAACCCTCCAAGACACTGCAGCCACAAAGCAGCCGGCCACTTTGCCGCATGCCAGGCGGTGGCGGGGCCAGCAAGGGTTTCCCCAAACCGTTCCCGCTGTGGCCTCGCTGGGAACTTTCCAGGACACACTAGAATGGATGCTGATCCCCACCCTTACTGCAGCCTTTTCATGCACACACCTCTCTCTTCCTCTGGGTAGACATGATCTAATAAAGGCTATATTTGGACAAAACACACACACACACACACACACACACACACACACACACACAAGACAGTGTGGCCAAGGACCCCCCCCTCCATCTCCCAAACTAGCACTCCTGCTGAGTCTCGGAAGCTGGTCCTGAGTACAGGCACACACAGTTCATGGCTTCTCCTGAGCTTGGTGCCCACGCCTCCAAAGCTTCTTGCTTCTTCCTCAGTCTCTGCTGAGGCCACCCCCGGGCAGCCCCCCAGGCTCACAGAGACTGGCCCAGCCCATCAAGGCAAGGATACCCACTGAGCCTAGGCTGGGGGAGGTGCCCGGGAGAGGCCAGGGCCCCTCTGGATTCTAGCCCCTGGGCTGGGCTCCTCCCTGGGGTCTGGCTGTCCCTTCCCGGAGCCCGAGTTTCCTCTTCTGTCAGTGGGCACTGGGTCTGCCTGCTTGCCTCTTGGGGTTTGCTGTCAGGCTTTGAAGAGACCATGGACGCGAACAGTATGTAAGGCTTTCAGGTGTGCTGTTGCTTCAGAGGCACAAAATTGTCCTTTATCATCTCACTGACCTCCTGCTGCTAGAGAATCTCTGAGTGGGAAAGCTCTTCCTTGGTCAACATGCCCAGCCTCCTCCCCTCCAGATTCCCCCACAGTGCCCCTGCCAGCTGGCCCACAGAGAAATATCTCGCTTTATGTCACTGGGGACAGTGGCACTCCCAAGGCCTCAGCAGGGATGCTGCACTGCCCCAGATCCTCCACTGGGTCAGGAGCTACCACTTGAGTGAGATGGCATCACCCTCCCACCCTGAAATCCACTTCCACTGGGTCTGGGGCAGCAAGGCACAAGAAGGCCCCACGACAGGCCCAGCCCTGCCAGCCTCTGGGGGGATGAGAACCAGAGACAAGTAGGTCACAGAGGTTAAGAGTGTGGGCTTTGGAGTTAGACAGAGCCTGGGTTCTACTCAGAGCCGTACCACTTACTGCCACATAACCTCTCTAAGCCTCAGTCTCCTCATCTGTACAATGGGGATAAATGTGAAAAGCTATGTGCAATGTTTGGCACTGTGCCTGTGACATGATAGGCTCAAAATAACTCCTGGGTCTCTGCTGCCTGCTTTCTTCCTCCCCCATCAGGACTCTAATGCTGGCAGATGTCAGCCCATCCCTCACTGGCATCCAGGTGTTACAGCATAACCTCTCAGTCCGCGGCCCTCCTCCTGGTTCTAGAGGAATTATGATCTGATTTAAGGTCAGGTATGAAAGTTCAAGGGTGACAGTATGAAAAAGGAGATATCAAGGCTAACCGGAGCAATCTGGGAAGGCTTCCTGTTAGAGGGAGCCTAATGCTGAGTCTTGAAGGACAGGTAGATGGGAATGGGTGTGCAGGAGTGGAGGTGAGAATGAGCTGGGCAAAGGGGAGCCCTGGAAGACATGGGGAGAGGAAAGGGGAGACAGAATAGAGAAGCCTTAAATGCCAGGTGAGGGGGAGCAGGCCATTCTCAGAGAGGAAGCAAGAATCAAATCTGGCCAGGTCACTGCCCTGCTTCAAAATTGCCAAGCTGCGGCACTCAGCATTACGCTCAATGTACTTCCCCAATCTCCCCCCCACCTCGCCCATACTGCAGGCTGTGGCCACACCAGCTTCGCAGCTCCCACCCTCTTTCTTTTGTGCCTGTGGTTCCTTCTGCCTGGAATGCCCTTCCACCTACCACCGGCACAGCTGTGCATGCACATGCATGCACACACACGCACACGCGCACACACCCACGCACACTGCTTAACTTTTTTTTTTTTTTTTGCCCACACCGTGCAGCATGCAGGATCTTAGTTCCCGACCAGGGATCGAATGCGGGCCCCGGTAGTGAAAGTGCGGAGTCCTAACCACTGACCCGCCAGGGAATTCCCAGCATTTTTTTCAAGATGAAAATTGTGTCGTTTCTCCTGATTATAAAATACATATTGATTCTTAAAATTCAAAAAGTTCAGAAAAGTGTGAGGACAAAGTCAAGACCACCAAACCACTACTAATATGATTATCCTTCCAGACATCGCTCAGCACACACACGTGCATGTACACATATGCTACATACACTCACTCAGTGTTACATAAAGGACGTCAGATCACATGTTGCTTTAGAAGCCACTTTTTCAATCATATAATATCAAGAACATCTATTCTTATCAACCAATCGCTATTTTAGGGGCCACATGTATGGACTCATACTAATTCAACCAGTCGCCTCACCAGTGGGCATTAGGTAATTCCTTGATTTCTTTTGCTGTGTTTCTATCACAACAGGCCACAGTAAACATCCTTATCCCTGCATCTCTGTGCATTTGTCATTTGGCTCTTCAGGATAATTTCATAAGCAGAACTGTTGGGCCATAGGAACACATGCATGAAATCTAATCCATATTGCTTTCTGAAAAAGCCACACCTGTTTGCACTGCCAAAGTGAACGGTGGTGCCATCGCCATACCCTGGCCAATACTAGGTTTCGTCTATCGTCCTCGCCACCTGAAAGAGAATATCTCACTGCCACTGTGTGTGTGGTTTCATTTATTTCTCACTTTCTTTTTTTAAAAATACAAATGGTGTCACGTATGTACAGTTCTGCACCTGGCTTTTTCCACCTGACACTTCTTTCACACCTTTTCCACTTGCTTATTCAAGAATCAGGTAACAAGTCACCGACTCAGGTCAAGAACCTCCCAAAGTACCCCCTCTGATGCCCACAGCTTCTCCTCTTGCTGCTGAGGTATCAGTGGGTACAGGAGCAGGCGGGGGGCCAGAAAGGATGGAATACAGCATCCCCACCTAGGAAGCCAGCCTCCTGGGCAGCAATGACGAGGCTGGCTTATCCTGCCTGCTGAGCTCACGCCTGCTCAGCACATCCCATCGGCCGGCCAAGCCTCCCTGTGGGCCTGCTTGACTGAAACCCAGGGAAGGGTGACTTCTAAGCCAAACCCCTCTTCTGCCCAGGCTATAATTTCCTGATTAAGTGCCACACACTGATTGCTTCCTGCTGCCCTTTCCATCTCCGGGGCTCCCAGGGCTCCTGAGCCAGGAGCCGCTGGACCAGCAGACTTCAGAGCTTCCACCAGGCAGCAAGAAAGTGCCAGGAAACTGGCTAAATGAGACCCGTTTGAGGGACCACCTTCCCTCCTCCCAGAGGCAGGCCCTGCTCAGGAGGGAATTAGGGCTTGATTTTTAAGGTTCAAAAAATAGCTTTGATAAGAAGGAACAAGGTTGCTGTGAGACAGTAGAGCAGAGGGGGACATGTGTGGTCTGCGTTCAAATACTAACTGCCCTCCAGTGATGATCTTGCCAAGTAACAATCTCTCTGAGCGCCACTTGCCCACCTATAAGATGAGGATAACAATTCCCTAGAGGACGTTGCACTGTATTATAGCAGGGCAGTTAGAGCCAGACACGCTTGGTTCTTCCCCCTTAGTTATACAGCCTTGGGTAGGTTACATTGCCTCTTCGAACCTCAGTTTTGCCACCTGTTTAATGGGGATAATGAAAGTACCTAAGTGTTGTTATGAGATTCAAATCATATATGTCAAAGTGTCTTAAACAGAACTACTGATAAAACAGAAGGCGGTATTTTCCACAGCCAAAGAGAACAGGCCATACCTTTGGAGCCTCGGCCTGACCTCTGCTTGGACTCCTCCTTCGCTGGCCCAGCAGCATGTATTGAAGAGTCTTTTCATCTCATGCCCCAATCCCAGGCATCAAGGCCCCAGTGGGGAAGGAGGGAGTCAAGGGGCAGCTGTGCTCTCAGGACACTGAGCTCTGGGCAGTGGAGTGCCTCTGCTGTGAAAGGTCATTGCCCCATCACCAGTTTACAAAAGTTGGGGTCAACTTCCAGTTTCCTCAGAGTTTTAGAGCAGACTCTTCATCCCCCTCTGGCCTCTTCCACACTTCCTTTTGAGACCTCAGTTTCATTTTGTAAAATGCCAGTCACATTTGGTGCCACCACCCGCAGGGGTACTTCACCTAGAGGCCTCAGATCACAGCTGGGGGCTCAGTCAGTGGTTCGTAAAGCCCTCTAAACATATCCCAATTTTAGCCTAAGAGGTCCTTATTACACACAGCCATCTTTACGTCACCCAAACATGATGCAGACCCCACATGGTTGAATCTCTTCATAGGGCTCCATTTTTAAAAGACACAGTTCAGGCCTTCCCTGGTGGCACAGTGGTTAAGAATCCGTCTGCCAATGCAGGGGACACGGGTTCGAGCCCTGGTCCGGGAAGATCCCACATGCTGCGGAGCAACTAAGCCCGTGTGCCACAACTACTGAGCCCGCGTGCCACAACAACTGAAGCCCACGTGCCTAGAGCCTGTGCTCCACAACAAGAGAAGCCACCGCAACAAGAGAAGCCACCGCAATGAGAAGCCCGCACACCGCAATGAAGATTAGCCCCCGCTCACTGCAACTAGAGAGAGCCCTTGCGCAGCAACAAAGACCCAACACAGCCAAAATTAAATAAATAAATACATTTTTAAAAATAAAAACAAATAAATAAAAGACACAGTTCAGCAACCAAAAATCACCCCTAAATAATTCCCATCATTATTTGCCTCTCTCAAGGAATATCCAGTTGTCACCCTACAAGGATACCTGCTGTCTCCATTTGTCCCCTTTCCATTCTCACCCTCCAGCTGGGTCGGAGCCTCTGTCCAAAGTCTCTGACTCCCAGCCTTGGCTTTTACTTCCTTCCTCCTCCATGTCCCGGCTCCTATCGTGTAGGTCCAATGAGCCTTGCCCATTACCCTGCTTCTCCACAGTGAAGGAGGAGCCAGGAGCCAACCGAGAAAGCACAGATGCTCCCCTTTCCTTCCAGCTCTCCAGCCCTGCCTCCCCCATCCCCCTAGGGCTGCATCACACCAAGCCTCAAGTGAAATCAGAGCTAGAACTCGGGGAAGGTGCGGCAGGCATGTGGCTGACCAAGCACAGACGAAATTCTTGGTGCAGAGTGTGGGGAAGAGTGGGGTGCTCGTGTGTTGGTAACTCTCACCCCATCACACTGAGCTCCTTTCTCCTAATTTCCCAACCCCTGTGACTAGAATCAGCAACAATTACCTCTCCTTTCTGAGTAGCCTAGTTAGGAATTCAGACCCGTCTTCTCCTGACCTGGTGAAGGGCGGTTCGTTTTACAAGGTGTCCTGTCTCACCCACATTTGGGGAAAACATCAAGATGTGCAGTTTCCAGCGTCTCAGTATTGGATTTTTAGGGACTGTTGGACTGAAGAGGAGCACTTATATTCTCAGTCCTGTCTGGATTTCCATATTATAGAGACTGCTTCCTGCTGGTGGAATCAACAAGCAGTTAAAAAAAAAAAAAAAAAAAATCCAGGCACCTTCCAAACACCCCTAGCCTTGGATTCCATATCCTTCTTACAAGAGCTGGGGGAGGGCCTGGGTGTGACCAGAAGACTCAGACCCAGGTCCCGGGTATCCCACTGCCGCCCCAAACCGCCCAGCTGGCAGGATGGAGATGGGCGAGCCATTTGGGGACAGCTCTGCTGGATCCTGGCGCTGGGGGGAGGAGGAGGAGGGTCCTGCTTTCCACAGCCAGGCCTGGGCAAGCAGAGCCACTTCTGCCCCAAGCAAATCAATTGAAAGCCTTGGCCAAGCCTGTTTGAGTTGGTGAGAGCCCAAGTGGGAATTCCAATCTGCCAGTGTTTGCTCTGCAGGCAAAGAGAGCCAAACAGAAACGCTGCTCTGGGACTTTACACCAAATATCCAGTGGCTTGTTCTGCCAGCAGCGCTGAGCCAGCCCTCTGCACATCACCCTCTCCCAGCTCCCTGCTCTGCGAAAGCCTTCTGCTTGTGCCCTTAAAGGAAGCTTGCCCTCCCACACCACAGCCCCACAGCCCGTGCCTGGGCTTCCCTGCTGGGACCAGGCCCTGCAGGTGCAACCGGCCATCCCGTACCAGCTCCACCTGGACACGCATTCCCCCCCACCCCCAGGTTCCTGATCTCTGCTTCCTGCTCTCAGCTCCATGCTTGCACCTCTCCCGCCCCCACCCCTGCCCCGGCCATCTTGTCACTGGCCCAGACCCTCTCAGCCCCTGATCAGGACAGCCCATGGCAGCTGGCCTCACAGCAGAGGCAGAGCTGACAGCCAGGAAGCACGAACCATAGTTGACTATGTCTTTCTTTTTTTTACACTGTCACATGTATTTTATTTGATCTTTAAAGCTGAACAGTTTTATCAGTTTTATCAGCCCATTTCTCAGACGAAATAGCTGAGGTTTCAAAAGACCAGACACCTTGCCCGAGGTCACCTGATTAAGGAATCCAAGTCTCCTGACTCTAAAACCATGGTACTCACTAACTTGCCTCCCTGCAGAAATGTTTAAATCTTTTGTTCACTCCCAGAGGCCTAGGGCAATTCCCACGATTCCTAGTGACAGCAGGCGGAGGTGGAGGTGTTTCCGCATTCCCGCATGCAACACTGGCACATCCAGTGTGGGCAGTTGGCAACGTCTGCTTTATCCCAGCCCTGAATCGGAGCCACTGCCTGAGGCCTGCATCCTGGGCTGACTGGGCTGCACCCATCAGAGTCCCCCCGGAAGCCCCCAGCCAAGAGTCACCTCCTTCACAGTTAGGTACTGAGTGTACACCCCGCTTACTTCAGGGCCACCTCCCAGGGCACTGGCACAAAGTTCTCTCCACCCGAGGAAGGAGCGAGGCCAGACGCCCTGCCCTCAGAGGGCTCCCCCACTGCACGGCGATGGGTCTCACGCTCCAGAGCAATCCTTCTGGGCACCGTTTCACACAGTTCTCAGTTTGGTCCTGAGTGTGATCATCTGCAAATGGAAATGACCTGAGTATCTTAGAAGACACATGCTCTCTGCATTCAAACAATTACTGTCACTTCCTCAGGGAAATTTTCTCTCCTCTGTTCTGGCCGGATGACTGTCTCCCCTAGATAACCGTGGGCACCAAGAGGGCCAGGACGAGACTGTTGCTTTCTCGTCACAGAACCCCCAGCACCCTGCACAGCTCAGGAAATAGTAGTCGGGTGAATGAAACCATGAGTAACAGCTTCCACCAGCCCTTGTCCTCTGGCCTCAGGGGTGCCGTCATCCAGGCCTGGAGCCCACGGGCCCCCCATGGGACCCTTGTCCAGCCATTCTCAATTCTACATGTTTTCTACTGACCTGACTCCCCAGGGTGGGCCTGGGCACCCAGCTACAGATGCTGGTTTCCCACCCCAGCTCAACCCAGAACTCACTTCTCCTCTAAGAATAGGGCACCATCAAGGTGACAGGCCTCAAGAACACTCCCCAGAAATGGGAGCAGAGGGGGCACTGCCGGGCCTCTGGTCTGGCCGGTCGGGAGCAAAGGGTGCCAGCCACCCTGCCCCACCTGGGCCTTCAGATGGCTCCACGATGGCTGGACCGGGGTGGCGCCAGGACCTTGCCAACTGTGGCAGTCATTTGGCCAGGGATGACACAGAAAACGGCACCTTTCGAGTAAAGAGTTCTAACTAACTTAAGGGGAGGGAGCAGCCCAAAGCGCCCGATGCTGCCACTCCTCTGGCCCCTGCATGAGGTGCCCCCCTGAGCTGCATGCCACACAACAGTATCCTTCCAGTCACGGCTGCACCCCTGGGGCACCACCATCACTGCGAGCCTGGGAGAAGCAGAGTAGAACTCCAAAGAGGGGCCTCCAGGGCTCTGGGTGCACAGAGAGAGCTGTAGCTCTGCCAGGTGTGGGCACGCCCACAAAGATGAGCGCAGCAGAGCTTCCAGGATCACAGGGCCACACCAGCTCAAAGGAGCCACGCACTCTTTATGCGGCCGCTGGACGCCCTTCTCGGTCCGGGGTCCTCAGGTGGCCTTCCCAGGAACCCAGTGGGTCCTTGATGCTGGGGTCAAAGGAGGAGAGAGCCAGCGTGGACCCTAGGTGTGTCTTCTGGTCAGGGTGGGCCTTGAGCCTCCCTCTCCCCACTCCCTACTCCCAAGGTCTGGCTGTGTCATGTGAGGGGGGAATCAGACTTCATGGGCATCTACTCAGGCCCAGTTCCCAAAGGTGGAGAAATGCCATGATCATAGCAGCCGTGAAGAGGCCAACTCAGAAAACCTGTGTTTAATTGGCGGGACAGGGTGTCACAGCCTGCGAGGCCCTCAGTGCCTGGGTGCCCACATCCAGCTACTTCTCCTCGACCTTCTCCAAGGACTGGGACTGCTTCTTCTGGGGCAAGTCTTCAAGCATCAGGCTCAGCACGTGCACGATCTCGTAGTACAGCTCCTGAAGCCTGGAAATGGAGGCGGAGAGGAGGCCTGAGCTCACGAAGGGGGTCCATGCCGCCCTGGCCCTGCCCGCGGCACTCTCGCACCAGCACGTTCACCACTCCTGGTAGGTGTGGGGTCAGGGAAGAGCAAGGACTTCGGAGCCACATAGGGCAGGGCTGGAAGCCCGGCTGTGCCACCCTACCTGTGGCCCCAGGAGTAAAGTCATTTCACCGCATGTGTCAGGTGGGAGGCAACAGACTCCTGGGCTCGGAGTGAGGTGAGCACGTGGAGGTGCCCAGACGCTGCCTGATCCACGCTTGGGCCAACACTGGGCATTCCTAGATGCCCTCCTTTTAGTTCCTCCTGTCTACGAAGCCCTCAAGGCAGCTTTTGTTGAGAAACCAGGCTAATCGTGCTCCTCCCCTTCCTGCAAGTAATGGCCAGAATGACCCCAGCTAACTCACACTGAGCACAGCCCTGGGCCAGGCCAAGCTCAGAGCTTCACACACATTGCTTCCATAGAGTCAGCCCCTCCTGTGCCAGGTAGAAAAGGGACAAAGATTTTGCCAGAGTCACACAGCACCAAGCCAGGAGCTGCAGCTTCTGACTTGCCAGCCAGCGGTGTTCTCTCGGCCCTCCGAAAAGTGCTTGGTGAGGAGGGTCTTGGAGAGTCAGAGGAGCCAGTATTTAAAAACAGGTCAGGGTGGGCTGGGGAGGGCCAGTGGGCAGAGTCTCCCCCAGCCACAGGCCCGTCCGCACAGCAGCCCAGCCCCTGCGCACCGCCAGGAAGGGCCTCGCCCTACCCACCCTGCACATCAGCCATTGCCCCCCTGGGCCTGGGGCCGGGGTCAGCGGGGCTGGGACTGACTTGTAGATGGTAGCATCCTGGTTGTCCACAGTGGACAAGTAGACATCAATGAAGGGTAGGCTCGTGCCAAAATCATCCAAGACCATGGGGTCAGTGTGCCGCAGGGTCTTCTTAAACTTCTCCACCAGCTCAGTGAAACTTTTGTGGTCAACGTTCTTCTGGAGAGGGAAGCATAAAGAGAGCAAGGATGAGGAGGTGGTGACCGGGCTGCACAGGGACCTGGGGACCCTCCATGTGGGGCCCAGGCAGAGGCCTGAGTCCAATCACAGTTCACCCCAACCCCTTCTGGGCCTGGGCCCCCCAACTGAGGTCACCTGGTGAGCCACCATCCCTGACGTGAGGACAGGTGACACGGGACGGAATCGGTGAGAGCCGGAGCGTGGCTCAGCATTTCACCCTGTTCTGGACAAACCTGGGGCACACCAAGACAGGCAGGCGTCTCCACCTCAGAGAGGAGGCTGAGGAGGGAGGCACCGGCCACTTGGGGGAGAAAGGGGCAGCATGCTGTTCAGGACCCGGCCGAGCACCCCGGCAGCTCAGAGCACTTCGGCTGAAAAGAGAGGACTCTCCTCCAGCCCCTCACAGTTGCATCATGCTTGACAGAAAATCTCCAGCCCACCGTGCTCATTCTTGTTCCAGTTTAGAAAAACTGAGGTTAGTAACACCTGTCAGGGCCTCCGTGGCTTCGCCCACTCAGCGGACGGGGACCAAGCCTGCCTGGCACCCAGCGAGTCCTCAGGAACAAGAGAGCTCCAGGCAAAAGGCCCAACAATGGAGTTTTGCCCATGAAGGAGGGAAATATTATAATCACAACACTCAACACTTGAAGAGGTCCAGAGAAATACAAAAATGCAGAGAATAACATCTGACTCTGAAAAGTACAGGGTGGGTGAGTAGCTGACTTACCAAATGCCACAGATGCCTAAGGCTACCCGCCCTCCACGCAGGCCCCAAGGCCCATCTTCCTGACCATTCCTTCAGCCCTGACTGTCCCTCTGCTTGTCCGCCGGCCCGTGGAGACCACTTACCTGTGTCTGCATCAGCTTGCTGACCTCCTCCTGTTGCCGCTTCAAAATCACATGCTTCTCTTCCATGAGTGTCATGTGTCTCTCTAGCATCAGCTCCCGCTCAAACTTTTTGACAGAGTCCTAGAGGGTGGGAGGATGGAGGTAAGATGTGGGCTCTCAGTGCGCACCACTCCCGTCTTCCTTCTTCCCCAGCCTCCCGCTGCTGCTCAGGCCCCTCAGCAGGAGGATCCCCTCACAGGCCAGCCCCCAGCTCAAGCTGCCAACTGTAGCGGCAGTGACTTCCCAAGCACCTATCCTGCAGGCCACCATCATGAGCGAGGGAAAATGCAGGGCTCAGGGAAAAGAGTCAGGGTGGGGTAGAGAGGCACACACCTGGTCACCCCCCCTCCACTTAGGGAGGGAGATAGTTCAGTGTCCTCCCTTGAGACTTGGCCCATCCACCTGCCACACTTACCACTCCCCCATCCTTACAAGCACCCCCTCACCTCAGTGTGAATGATCATCACACCCACGAACATGCTAAGGAAGACGAAGGAGGCAAGCAAGATGAAGATGATGGTGAACGAACGGCTCAGAATAAAATTCCGGGCATCCAGCTGCTGCTGCAGGTCTGTCCAGCCATCGACCTGCTCAGGCAAGGCAGAGTATGCTGAGCGCCTAGGCCCAGAGCGGCAGGCCTCCTCTCACCTACCGTGGGGAGCCCCAGCCCCACCGAGGAGCAGGCCGGCTTCCTTCCACATCAGCCCTGCAACACCCCCTAATCCTCTGACTCCAGGGCATACGTGCTGGCCTGGAGCCGCATGGCACAACTGGGTGGGGGCACTTCTGATCAAGGTACCCTAAGGGCTCTCCTCCAAAAGGCCTTCCATCCTTCCCCAAAAGACAATGCTTCTCTGCCAGGCCCTCCTTTGGAAAGACCCCAATCTTTCCAGAGTCCAGCAGAATCTAGACTTTGAGACTTGGGCTTTGCAGGCTTCTTCTGGGTGGATTTGTGACAGCCTGTTCCCAAAAAGGCTATGTGACATGGGTTTCCCTTCTAAATTAAACTTAATCTGAATGAATTATCTTTTGAAAACTTTTTGAAAGTTTTACACCCCCGTGGGACAAATAAGAATGCTCTAGGGAGTCACAAGATTAGAGATAGTGATGAACTCCTGGCCAGGGCACTGGCCTATCCTTAGTCCTAGGAGGCCAGCCCCCAGCTTCCTCAGCCCAGCTAAGTGTCTGAACATGGGAAAGGCTCCAAGGGAGGCCCAGCATGTCCACATGCGCACACCAGCTGCCAGTCCCTTCTCAAGTCCCCTGCCCCTACCACTGTTCCCAAACACGGTACCGTGGCCAAGCTGAAGAGGGTAAAGAAGGCCAGAGCCAGGTTCCCCCAGTTATTCAGGTCAGCCCTCTCTGGAACTCCAAATAGGCAGAAGCCCAGGACAGCGAAGATGTACATCAGGACGAAGAGCAGGATGAGCACAGAGGCCACGGTGTAGGCTGTCTGCCCCACAGCGGTGATGAGCGTCTGCAAGGCAGAGGCACTGGGGCTAGGCCAGGCTTCAAGGCTGTGTTGGACTCAGAGGACAGAGGTCCAGCCTGTCCCAACACCAGCTGCCCCAGCATCCAGTGCCTTGCCTGGCACATGGCAGATGCTCCATAAATGGTTGGATGAATGAATGAGTGAATGAATGGGAACTGTGCCCAGACTGAGGGCTGGACCAACCTAAGAGTGGTTCACCAATGCCTGGCCTCCACACTCAGTTACCCATGGGTGGATCGCCCATGGTGCCCCAGGTCTCGTGTAGTCTCCCCATCAGCACCGCTAAGCACTCCACTTGAACCCCAGCCTGCCTTTGTGGTCATCCTAAGGTGTCCTGTCCTGCTCCTCAGCTGAGGGCCAGCCCTGAATGCTCTTCCAGGCCGAGGAGGAGTACGGGAACTACCCTGGGAGTGGGAATGAAGAAGGCTGAGAGGAATAGGACTTCTCAATTTTTCTGGGCCCTATTTCACAGGCAGGTCTCCATCTTGTGACCTCAGTCTTCCCCCATGAGATGGGTGTTTGCCTTATCTCCCATGCCTCATCGTTCATTCTCCATGCCCTGGAGTCTTGCATATACATGTTCAGCTACCTTGATACTGTCACAGATACCATGTCAAGGTAGGAAGATGTTCCCATTTCAAGATGCAGGATCAGAGGCTCAAAGAAGCAAAATGCCTTGGTCACAGTCACACGCCGATAGAACGGCAGAGCTGGAACACATTCTCCAGCCCCTTGCCTTGTGCCACCACAGTCAACCACAAAAGCCCCTCTTTCAAAGCCAAGATACTATTTATTGACTTAGCAGTAGGAAAGGAGGTACTGGTGGAGCTGGGACACAGGACAGTGAAGTTTTGACAGTCTGGGGTAAAGTGCAAAACAGAGAGACAACCCAGGAGCACTGGGGCTGCCCTGTATGTGGACCACTTTGGCAGCTGCCTGCAGGGGTGAATGCACACCCGACGCCCCCCCTCCCCTCCTTGGGGGAAGAAAAATCAGTGTTTAGGGATTAATTCCAAAAGAACTGAGCTGTAAAAAATTGCCTCCAATCCTGCAAGAGAGACAGAACTTCTTTCCCAAGACTGCTAAGACTGAAGAGGTAAGAACTCATGAAAAATGCTGCAATGGGACGCAGTCTGCAGGTGAGGTCTTCAGCATGGGGAGGGGCAGGGCCACGTGGAAGAACCTGAGGTACCTTGGAAGGATGAGGGAGAGGCCCCGGCTGGGTCTCCCACTTCCAGGCTAGTGCACAGGCCCAGTGCCACCTGAGGTCAAAGCCAAGCAGCCTCCGGAACAGCTGTGCAGAAAAAGTCACGCTCTCCGGAAGCCTGTGTGGGACTGACTCCTGACTGCTGGTCTTGGCCATGTTCTTCAAGCACCATCCAGACAGGCCCCATTATTCTGCAGTCTAGAAGTTTCAGAAATCTAGTCCCAGGAATGAGCCTCCAAGGTGGGAGAGCCGAGTCCAGGATGTTGGACCACCAGAGAACTCCCAGCCCCATGGAATATTAATCGGTGAGAGCTCTCCAAGAGGTCTCCATCCCAACACTAAGACCCGACTCCATCCAAGGGCCAGCAAGCTCCAGTGCTGGACGCCTCATGCCAAACAACTGGCAAGACAGGAACACAACCCCACCCATTAGCAGTCAGGCTGCCTAAAGTCATACTAAGCTCACAGACACCCCAAAACACACCACCAGGTGCAGCACTGCCCATCAGAGGGACAAGATACAGCCCCACCCACCAGAACACAGGCACCAGTCGCCCCCACCAGGAAGCCTACACAAGTCACTGGACCAACCTCACCCACTGGGGGCAGACAACAGAAGTTAGAGGAACTATGATCCTGCAGCCTGCATAAAGGATACTCCAAACACAGTAAGTTAAACAAAATGAGAAGACAGAGAAATATGCAGCAGATGAAGAGCAAGGTAAAAACCCACAAGACCAAACAAATGAAGAGGAGACAGGCAGTCTATCTGAAAAAGAATTCAGAGTAATGATAGTAAAGATGATCCAAAGTCTTGGAAATAGAATGGAGAAAATACAATAAACGTTTAACGAGGAGCTAGAAGAACTAAAGAGCAAACAAACAGTGATGAACAACACAATAACTGAAATTAAAAATACTCTAGAAGGAATCAATAGCAGAATAACTGAGATAGAAGAACGGATAAGTGAGCTGGAAGATAAAATGGTGGAAATAACTGCCATGGGGCAGAATAAAGAAAAAAGAATGAAAAGAATTGAGGACAGTCTCAGAGACCTCTGGGACAACATTAAATGCACCAACATTCGAAGTATAGGGGTCCAAGAAGAAGAAGAGAAAAAGAAAGGTTCTGAGAAAATATTTGAAGAGATTATAGTCGAAGACTTCCCTAACATGGGAAAGGAAAGAGTCAATCAAATCCAGGAAGCGCAGAGAGTCCCTTACAGGATAAACCCAAGGAGAAACATGCTGAGACACATATTAATCAAACTGTCAAAAATTAAATACAAAGAAAAAATATTAAAGCAGCAAGAGAAAAGCAGCAGATAACATACAAGGGAATCCCCATAAGGTTATCAGATGATTTTTCAGCAGAAACTCTGCAGGCCAGAAGGGAATGGCAGGATATATTTAAAATGATGAAGGGGAGAAACCTACAACCAAGATTACTCTACCCAGCAAGGATCTCATTCAGATTCGATGGAGAAATTAAAACCTTTACAGACAAGCAAAAGCTAAGAGAATTCAGCACCACCAAACCAGCTCTACAGCAAACGCTAAAGGAACTTCTCTAAGCAGGAAACACAAGAGAAGAAAAGGACCTACAAAAACAAACTTGAAACAGTTAAGAAAATGGTAATAGGAACATACATATCGATAATTACCTTAAATGTGAATGGACTAAATGCTCCAACCAAAACATACAGACTGGCTGAATGGATACACAAACAAGACCTGTTTATATGCTGTCTACAAAAGACCCACTTCAGACCAAGGGACACATACAGGCTGAAAGTGAGGGGATGGAAAAAGATATTCCATACAAATGGAAATCAAAAGAAAGCTGGAGTAGCAATACTCATATCAGACAAAATAGACTTTAAAAAAAACACTATTACAAGAGACAAGGAAGGATGCTACATAATGATCAAGGGATCAATCCAAGAAGAAGATACAACAATTGTAAATCTTTATGCACCCAACATAGGAGCACCTCAATACATAAGGCAAATGCTAAGAGCCATAAAAGTGGAAATCAACAGTAACACAATAATAGCAGGGGACTTCAACACCCCACTTACACTAATAGACAGATCATCCAAACAGAAAATAAATAAGGAAACAAAAGCTTTAAATGACACATTAGATCAGATGGACTTAATTGATAGTTATAGGACATTCCATCCAGAAACAATAGAATACACTTTCTTCTCAAGAGCACATGGAACGTTCTCCAGGATAGATCACATCTTGGGTCACAAATCAAGCCTCGGTAAATTTAAGAAAATTGAAATTGTATCAAGCATCTTTTCCAACCACAACGCTATGAGACTAGATATCACTTACAGGGAAAAAAAACTGTAAAACATACAAACACATGGAGGTTAAACAGCACGCTACTAAATAACCAAGAGATCACTGAAGAAATCAAACAGGAAATCAAAAACTACCTAGAAACAAATGACAATGAAAACACAATGATGCAAAACCTATGGGATGCAGCAAAAGCAGTTCTAAGAGGGAAGTTGACAGCAATACAATCCTACCTCAAGAAACAAGAGGGACTTCCCTGGTGGCACAGTGGTTGAGAATGTGCCTGCCAATGCAGGGGACACAAGTTCAACCCCTGGTCCGGGAAGATCCCACATGCCACGGAGCAACTAAGCCCCTGTGCCATGGAAGCCACAACTACTAAGCCCTCGTGCCACAACTACTGAAGCCCGTGTACCTAGATAGAGCCCATGCTCCACAACAAGAGAAGCCACTGCCATGAGAAGCCCGTGCACGGCAATGAAGAGTAGCCCCTGCTCACTGCAACTAGAGAAAGCCCACGTGCAGCAACGAAGACCCAACGGAGACAAAAAAAAAAAGGAAAGAAAAAGAAACAAGAAAAATCTCAAACAACATAACCTTACACCTAAAGCAATTAGAGAAAGAAGAACAAAAAAAAAAAAACCCAAAGCTAGCAGAAGGAAAGAAATCATAAAGATCAGATCAGAAATAAATGAAAAAGAAATGAAGGAAACAATAGTAAAGATTAATAAAACTAAAAGCTGGTTCTTTGGAAGATAAACAAAATGGATAAACCATTAGCCAGACTCATCAGGAAAAAAAGAGAGAAGACTCAAATCAAAAGAATTAGAAATGAAAAAGAAGTAACAACTGACACTGCAGAAATACAAAGGAACATGAGAGACTACTATAAGCAACTATATGCCAGTAAAATGGACAACCTGGAAGAAATGGACAAATTCTTAGAAAAGTACAACCTTCCAAGACTGAATCAGGAAGAAATAGAAAATATGAACAGACCAATCATGAGCACTGAAATTGAAACTGTGATTAAAAATCCTCCAACAAACAAAAGCCCAGGGCCAGATGGCTTCACAGGTGAATTCTATCAAGCATTTAGAGACGAGCTAACACATATCCTTCTAAAACTCTTCCAAAACATAGCAGAGGGAGGAACACTCCCAAACTCATTCTATGAGGTCACCATCACCCTGATACCAAAACCAGACAGAGACACTACAAAAAAAGAAAATTAAAGACCAATATCACTGATGAATATAGATGCAAAAATCCTCAACAAAATACTAGCAAACAGAATCCAACAATACATTAAAAGGATCATACACCATGATCAAGTGGGATTTATCCCAGAGATGCAAGGATTCTTCAATATACGCAAGTCAATCAATGTGATACACCATATTAACAAATTGAAGAATAAAAATCACATGATCATCTCAATAGATGCAGAAAAAGCTTTTGACAAAATTCAACACCCATTTATGATAAAAACTCTCCAGAAAGTGAGCATAGAGGGAACCTATCTCAACGTAAGAAAGGCCATATACGACAAACCCACAGCAAACATCATTCTCAATGGTGAAAAACTGAAAGCATTTCCTCTAAGATCAGGAAAAGAGAAGGATGTCCACTCTCACCACTATTATTCAACATAGTTTTGGAAGTCCTAGCCACAGCAATCAGAGAAGAAAAAGAAGTAAAAGGAATACAAATTGGAAAAGAAGAAGTAAAACTGTCACTGTTTGCAGATGACATGATACTATACATAGAGAATCCTAACGAAGACACCAGAAAACTACTAGAGCTAATCAATGAATTTGGTAAAGTTGCAGGATACAAAATTAATGCACAGAAATCTCTTGCATTGCTATACACTGACAATGAAAGATCAGAAAGAGAAATTAAGGAAACAACCCATTCACCATTGCAACAAAAAGAATAAAATATCTAGGAAAAAACCTATCTAAGGAGGTAAAAGACCTGTACTCAGAAACCTATAAGACACTGATGAAAGAAATCAAAAATGACACAAACAGACGGAGAGATATACCATTGGAAGAATCAATATTGTGAAAATGACTATAATACCCAATCTACAGATTTAATGCAATCCCTATCAAATCACCCATGGCATTTTTTACAGAACCAGAAAAAAAATCTTAAAATTTGTATGGAGACACAAAACATCCCGAACAGCCAAAGCAATCTTGAGGGGAAAAAGAAAAAGGAACTGGAAGAATCAGACTCCCTGATTTCAGACTAAACTACAAAGCTACAGTAATCAAGACAATATGGTACTGGCACAAAAACAGAAATATAGATCAATGGAATAGGATAGAAAGCCCAGAGATAAACCCACATACCTATGGTCAACTAATCTATGACAAGGAGGAAAGGATATACAATGGAGAAAAGACAGTCTCTTCAATAAGTGGTGCTGGGAAAACTGGACAGCTACATGTAAAAGAGTGAAATTAGAACACTCCCTAACACCATGCACAAAAATAAACTCAAAATGGATTAAAGACATAAATGTAAGACTGGGCATTATAAAACTCTTAGAGGAAAACATAGGAAGAACACTCTTTGACATAAATCACAGCAAGATCTTTTTTTGACCCACCTCTAGAGCAATGGAAATAAAAACAAACGTAAACAAATGGGACCTAATGAAACTTAAAAGCTTTTGCACAGCAAAGGAAACTATAAACAAGACAAAAAGACAACCCTCAGAATGGGAGAAATATTTGCAAATGAATCAACGGACAAAAGATTAATCTCCAAAATATACAAGCAGTTCATGCAGCTCAATATTAAAAAAAAACCCAACCCAATCAAAAAGTGGGCAGAAGACCTAAATAGACATCTCTCCAAAGAAGACATACAGATGGCCAAGAGGCACATGAAAAGCCACTCAACATCACTACTTATTAGAGAAATGCAAATCAAAACTACAATGAGGTATCCCCTCACACCAGTCAGAATGGGCATCATCATAAAATCTACAAACAACAAATGCTGGAGAGGGTGTGGAGAAAAGGGAACCCTCTTGCACTGTTGGTGGGAATGTAAATTGGTACAGCCACTATGGAGAATAGTATGGAGGTTCCTTAAAAAACTAAAAATAGAACTACCATATGACCCAGCAATCCCACTACTGGGCATATACCCTGAGAAAACCATAATTCAAAAAGACACATGCACCCCAATGTTCACTGCAGCACTATTTACAATAGCCAGGTCACGGAAGCCACCTAAATGCCCATCGACAGACGAATGGATAAAGAAGATGTGGTACGTATATACAATGGAATATTACTCAGTCATAGAAAGGAATGAAACTGGGTCATTTGTAGAGATGTGGATGGACCTAGAGACTGTCATACAGAGTGAAGTAAGTCAGAAAGAGAAAAACAAATATTGTATATTAATGCATATATGTGGAATCTAGAAAAATGGTATAGATGAACCGGTTTGCAAGGCAGATAGAGACACAGATGTAGAGAACAAATGTATGGACACCAAGGGGGGAAAATGGGGGGGCGGTGGTGGTGGGATGAATCGGGAGATTGGGATTGACATACATAAACTAATATGTATAAAACAGATAACTAATAAGAGCCTGCTGTATAAAAAATAAATAAATAAAGCAAAATTTTTTTAAAAACTAAAAATAGAACTACCATATAACCCAGCAATCCCACTACTGGGCATATACCCTGAGAAAACCATATTTCAAACAGAGTCATGTACCACAATGTTCATTGCAGCTCTATTTACAATAACCAGGACATGGAAGCAACCTAAGTGTCCATCAACAGATGAATGGATAAAAAAGATGTGGCACATATATACAATGGAATATTACTCAGCCATAAAAAGAAACGAAATTGAGTTATTTGTAGTGAGGTGGATGGACCTAGAGTCTGTCATACAGAGTGAAGTAAGTCAGAAAGAGAAAAACAAATACCGTATGCTAACACATATATATGGAATCTAAAAAAAAGAAAAGGTTCTGATGAACCTAGGGGCAGGACAGGAATAAAGACGCAGACGGAGAGAATGGACTTGAGGACATGGTGGGGGATGGGTAAGCTGGGATGAATTGAGGGAGTGGCATGGACATATATACACTACCAAACGTAAAATAGATAGCTAGTGGGAAGCAGCCACATAGCATAGGGAGATCAGCTCAGTGCTTTGTGACCACCTAGAGGGGTGGGATAGGGAGGGTGGGAGGGAGACACAAGAGGGAGGAGATATGGGGATATATGTATATGTAGAGCTGATTCACTTTGTTATAAAGCAGAAACTAACACACCACTGTAAAGCAATTATACTCCAATAAAGATGTTAAAAAAATAAATAAAAATGAAAGATACATGTACCACAGTGTTCATTGCAGCACTATTTACAATAGCCAGGACATGGAAGCAACCTAAATGTCCATCGACAGATGAATGGATAAAGAAGATGTGGCACATATATACAATGGAATATTACTCCGCCATAAAAATAAATGAAATTGAGTTATCTGTAGTGAGGTGGATGGACTTAGAGACTGTCATACAGAGTGAAGTAACTCAGAAAGAGTAGAACAAATACTGTATGCTAAAGCATCTATTTGGAATCTAGAAAAATGGTACTGATGAACCTAGTGGCAGGGCAGGAATAAAGACGGAGATGTAGAGAATGGACTTGAGGACACAGTGGGGGAAAGGGAGGCTGGGATGTAGTGAGAGAGTAGCATGGACATATATACAGTACCAAATGTATACTAGATAGCTAGTGGGAAGCAGCTGCATAGCATAGGGAGATCAGCTCAGTGCTTTGTGACCACCTAGAGGGGTGGGATAGGGAGGGTGGGAGGGAGGCTCAGGAGGGAGGGGATATGGGGATATATTTATTCATATAGCTGATTTGCTTTGTTGTACAGCAGAAAGTAACACAACATTGTAAAGCAGTTATACTCTAATAAAGATGTATGAAAAAAAAAAAGAAATCTAGTCCCATGGATGTTTACCCAGATCCCCATAGGCTGGTAGCTCCTTCCCTGAGCAAGTTCTGCACTTTCTAGGCCTACAGCCTGGCCCCCTGTAGGTGCCTGATTCTGAATTCCCAAATTCTTTGGGGAAGCAACTCCTAACCCCCAGTTCAGCTGCCCTGGGCTGTGAATCAAGCTAGGGCTGCCCTCCTGGCTTTGGGGCATTCTGGGCATGGAGAGGACCTCTTGTCAGGGCAGGTACTTGGGCCCTGCCGCTCTGATGGGTGGCAAGTGATGCACCCCAAAGAGCAGCAGGCAGGGAGGGAGGCGAGGCTGATGCTCTCACTGCAGCCCAGTGTCTGAAGGTGGTTCTTCAGGCTGAAATGCAGATGACCAAGGACAGTGTGGCCCTTGGTTGCCCAGCTAACAGAGCTTCTCTGTGTGCAAAACAGCAAGGAACTATTTCCTCATGGTGCAGGTTTATTGCCATGAGGTGGAAGGCAGAATGTCATTTTAATTCATCAGGGAACAGGAGTCAAGAATGTGCCAGAGTGCCAGCTCTGGGCACTGAGCTGCAGCTCTGTTAGAGCCTCATCTAGACCTCAATGAATATAAATCAGCACAGAGGTGCAAGGCCCCACCGTTGGCACCTCCAGCTCCCCTGGCCAGCTGGCCAGGCTGGTGTACAGAGGGCATGTAATCCAGAGTCACTTTTGGGGTCCAGTGACATCCCAAAACCCATAGAAGAGCTACAACCAGTGGGTCTGATGGTTCCCCAGGGAACAACTTTTGGATACAAGGCTCTGCTTAATGACAGAAAGACCTTGAGGTCAAACATGGACTGTATGTGTATGAACATGCTGTGTCTGCGTGCCCATGGGTGTCTGCATGACCACATGGACCAAAGGCCGAACAGAGGCCTTCGGTCACCAAGCAAGCCAGGCTGAGCTCTGGGATAGGCCTTGGCCAGTGGGGAGGGCTGTGTGCCCTTCACTGGATCCCTGGGCTGTCCCTGCCGGGCGCCAAGACCCAGGCACCTCCAGGCCTTCCCCTCTGACCAGGCTGCCACCACACAATGCACTCAGCAGGCAGCTCGTGCCCTCAGCCTCACAAGGGACAATCTGGGTCACTGCCCCTCCCCCCACTCCCCAAGATGGAAGCCCCTCCTGCCACCAGTCCTTTCTGCTTCCTCCTCCCTGCACAGCCCTGGACTTCCTTTCCCTCAGCCCACCACCATCACCACCTTCCTCTCATGACTCCCGCAGGTCTCTGGCACCTTCATCCCACAGTGATCTCTCTCCTGGCCTTCCCTGTAAAGCCTCTCTTGCCTGAGGACATTGCTCCGCAGCAGCCCTCTAGAGGGAGGCTGCCCATCCCCCACTCACCTGAATCAGGAGGTCATCCCCTACTTTATCCTCGGAGCCCCAGCCTCCGTGGGCAAAGGCCCTGCCTCTGGGCAGGGCCAACCTTCCACCTTCCCACGCCCTGTTGCATCTCGGAATGGCTCCACCCTACCCTGCTGTCATCCTGGGGGCCTTCAGCATCTCTGTGGACACCCACCAACCCCCAGGCCTCTTGGTCCCTTGACTTCCTCGTCTCCAGCGACCCTTGAATCACTTTAGGCCCCTGCTCCCTTGGTGCCCCATACCCGAAAAAATGGCTACAGCCCCCACGGTCTGATTACTCCCTCACTCCGAGGTGCCCGCCACCTGGCACTCACCTCCCAGAGAGCTCCAGTCTTCTTTCCCGTCCACCTGCCTTACTCTCATCCCTCCCTGACATAGACTCCATAGCCCAGCACCTCAAACACTCCCTTCCCCACTTCTAGGACACATTATAGGGTCTGCCTCTAGCCCACGAACAAGGGGAGTCACCCTCAAGTGTAAAAGGAGGGGCGCCATGCTTCGAGGAGCACTTTAGAGATTCCTCCAGCTGCTGAGGCATTTCCGCTCCAGGGCTCTCAGTCGTGTGGGAAGCCATTGCAGGAACCCATGGAAAGGTGAATGGTGATGGAGAAAAAATGATGGCTGTTGGAGGGAAAAGATGTGAACAAGCCAGGAACTATCTAGGAGGCCAGGCTATAGGACTTTGAGAGAGAGAGAGCTCAAAGCCGACACTCAAATTTATGACTTGGCAGTTGACTTGACAGGAGGCACCCATCACCAACAGACAAAATACAGGAGGAGGAGCCAGGTCTTGGGATTTGAGGGTGGGGGTGGGAGGAGAGTGAAGACTTCCGGTTTAGACACGTTGAGTTTGAGGAGTATGTGAGCTATCCAGGAAGCAGTTAGGTCTGAAGTTCAAAGAAAGAGGCGTGGGCAGGTGAAGACCCCTGAAAAGTGCAAAAGGTCACCCAAAGAGAATATAGAGTGAGAAGAGAAGAGAACTCAGGACACAGTCCTGAGAAAACCACACTCATGGGCAAGGCAAAGAAAACACGCACCTGAGAAGTTATGCCTAAGAGGCTGGAGGGAAACCAAGAGAAAGCGGTGACAGGAGGTTGCTGGCAACCTCAGAGGGGCTAGTTACTGGGGAGAGGAGGGAGGAAGCCTGGACACAAATGACAGGTAAGGAAGAGGGACTGGGAGAAGAGACACCCCTTCCAGGAGCCTTGCCGTGAAGAGAAGCAGGAGGATGGGACCATGCTGCTTGGGAGGGGACGCACACAGGTAAGTGACCACATGAAAACAAGATCTGAATGGACGGGGTCTGCAGGAGGAGGAGCTCTTTAACATGCGCCTATTCTCCACTCAGGCCTGGGGCTCCCTTGGGCTCCCATGGGCTCCCTGAGTGTCGGACCTAAGCCCTAGACAGACAGACACCAGGCTGGGCTAGGGGCAACCTCTCAGCAGAACAGGCTGACACACCCTAACTTGTCGAATAGGTCCAAACCAGCCCCTTCCTGGAGAAGCACGGGTACTGACCAGAGCCAGGGCAAACACACCATGTCCAGGATGAATACCTGAGGGCATGTTTGGGGCACCTCTGAGGTTTGTTCTGAAACCTCTGAGCCAAGTAAAGACTGGCCACCCTCTGCCCTCTCAGCAGGAGCAGCACTTCCAGAGCTGCCTGAACAAGTCATGAGACCATTCCCATCAAGAGAAGCAGCAGATTTTTCAATCGTTCGGGGAAAGCAGTGAGTGGCCGAAGCCACCAAAAAGCTGGAGACTCCTGGGCATGTAGTCCAAAGGGTCTGGACCATAAGAAAATCAGTCACTTTGCAACATGGGAGAGAGGAAAAGATCAGATGGTCTTGAGTCAGACACACCTTTCGAAGCTCAGCTCCAGCATCTAACTGCTGAGTGACCTTGGGTCTCAATTTCTTCATCTGTAAAATGGAGCTAGTACCTTTCCTAGAATCGTTTTAAGATTAAATGAGATAACACAGGTAAAGATCAACCTGCCACACAAGAGGACTCAGTCACTGCATGAGAGTAGCAGAATTATCATTCCATCAGGGCCTGATGGGCAGACGGACCCTATCACCTGCACTCCCAGAACCACGGCATCCCATGTCACTCACCCGGATGCCGCGGCTATAGGTGATAAGCTTGAGAATGCGCAGGGACTGTACGCCATCGGCGATGTTGAGGTAGGGGTAGTGCTTGCCCTTGATCTTGCGGAGGCTGTAGGGGATGAAGATGATGATGATAATGATCACATCTAGCAGGTTGTAGCCATCCTTCCAGTAGTTGATGGGGTCCACGTAGAGCTTCATGCAGAACTCGGAGCTATAGATGGACACAAAGATGAGCTCTGAGACCTATAGGGGTGGTAAGGGTGAGAGGGTCAGACCAAGCTGTAGACCTTCCCCCTGCCTGGGCCACCCAATCAGGTGTGTGTGTTGGCGGGGCGAGGGTGGGAGCGGGTGCTCCTAAGTCAGCCACAAGACAGAGAAACCCAGGCAGAGTCCCTGGCACACAGTGGACACAATGTGCCTGATTCCCTTCTCTTTCTGTGTCTTGCCTATCCTGTGGTCCTGAGCTTAGGGCTGGGTTTGACTCAGATAGCTTGGGAATGACTGACTGACAGATGGACAGAATGACTATTGAGGCCCAGTGGGAGGTGCATGTCAGGCAACCTGGATTTCCAAAGAGAAGATCCCAAGAGCCTTCTGGCCAACCTGAATACCCAGACTTTTGGGAAAGGAGATGAACTACTCACACATCTACTTTATTTACTCTATTATCACACATACTTAAAATCAGTTAATTAATCTGCTTCTGAAGAACATTCTGCGCTTTTTTTTCCACTTTTATACTTTATGAAACAATCTTATTCAAATTCTTCTCATGCATCCACAACTCCAGTGGCTTTGATTTTACCAAAAGGTACTTTTTGAGTCATCTAAGTTTTTCCTTATCATCAGTGAATTCATTCAGTGAGGAAGCTTTTATTAAGCATCTACCACATGCCAAGCAAGCACTGTTTCAGGCACAGGGAAATGAGACAGTCAATGAGACAGTCTCATTTTTTTTTTTTTTAGAAGTTACTTTTTTTTTATTGGGAAACCAATGTAACAAACCTAAACTTATTGAAAATGAAATCAGTAACTAAGACTCTGCAGGCCCCATCCCCAACCAGCACCAAGGCATCTATTTGGCCTAACCCCAGTTTCTCTAGTCCCCAAAAGAACAACCATGTGAAGAACCCGGGGTCAACCTCAGGGCACACACTGCAACTCCCTCTACCCCACCCTCAACTGACACACACACCCCGGATCAGCAGGCTAGGTCTAGGCCCAAGGAGGGAATAGTGAGGTTTTCTGGGTGGCAGGGAATCACGCCCCAACCTGCTCAAAACCCCAAGTTAGGAAAGGAAGACTGGCTTGCCCACCTACTCCCTCCCCCCAGTCCCCCCAGACAACAGGCTCACATCCCTGATCGGTAACACTGTGATTCTGAGGTGTCAGTAGGGCTCCCAGTGGCTTCACCAGATTACTGCAAAGGGCCCAGGGGAAGGGGCAGGCATTTACCCTGCCACCTGTTCATTGTTAGCCAGCCAAGCTGCTGCCCTCAGCTTGTGCTGTGGCCCCTCTCGCCTGCAGACACCCACGGCTGGGGACCAGGCGTCCTGCCAGAGAGAAATGAGTCCAGAAGGCCCTTGCTTCCCCAGCCAGGGAGGAAGGATGGCCTGGGAAGCCTGGGACGGCCACACCAGCTTCCTGGCTTCCAAGAAGCTCTTGGGGTGTCACATCTGCCCGATGCCAATGGCTATGAGAATGAGGGTCTGCAGGATAGATCACCACAGCACGCCCAGGAAGCTGACAGTCTAGTAGGGGAGACGGAAATGAATGTTTAGACAAATACATACATAACATCAGACAGGAAGGAAAGTGAAACAGCCAAAGGGGAGAGAGGGGCTGGCCAGGGTGGGGAGGGGCAGGCATGGCAGCTGCTTTAGAAAAGGTGTGAGTGGAGGCCTTGCTAAAGCCAGGGATGGAGCCATAATAAAAACTGGGAGACTACTCCCCAGTGGCGAGTACAAGGACCCTAAGGGGAGAAAGGAACAGCAAAGCCAGCGTGGCAGAACAGAAAGGGGTGAGCAGAGTAGGAGATGCAGTTGGAGGGGCGGGCCATGTAGGGAGGGCCTTGTAGGCCTGGTGAGGGCTGTGAACTTTAACCTCAGCCTTGGAGGAGTTTGAGCAAGGGAGTGATGTGAACTGATTTACATTTTTAAGAGATCTCCGTGGAAAAGAGACCGTGGGGGAACTGGCAGGAATAGCAACTGGGAGGCAAGTTAGGGAGGAGGTGATAGATAGTAGAAGACTCATCATCCAGGCAAGAGACGAGGTTAGATTGTATTGGAGTGGGGGACAGTGTGGAGCTGAAGAGAAGAGGACAGATTCCGGAAGTATTTTGTGGGCAGTAATGACAGGACTTGCTGATGGACTCAGGGATGCACAGGGTAGAGAGAAGGCAAGGAAGACTCTAGTGCTTCACACAGAGCAAATGGGTAAACGCCGATACCTTTAACTGAGATGAGTTTGGGGTGGGGTGAAGGGGGGCTAGAGAGAGTTTCTATTTCCATTTCTAGAGGGAAATAGAAAAGTTATTGAGATACACCACCTTTTAAATATGTCAGATGCTGTCACTGGAAATTGTAACTCAAAGCCACCACTGTCCATTTGGAAAACATTAGGGCAGCTGGTGGTGTTATTTGTCCTGTATACTTATATTTGTGGTCTCCACATAACAACCATTTACATACACTTTTATGTTTGTTAACTACAATGAAACATTTAATATACACAAAAAGGTATAAAGAATAATATAATGAACAACCATATACCACCACCCAGCTTAAGAAATAAAATATTACCATTACAGGCAGAGTCTCGCATTGATCAGATCCCCTTCCCTTCCCACAAAAGTAATCCTATTTTAAATCTTCAGTATGTCTTGCTAGTGTATTTTATACTTTTACCACATACATACCCCTAAAAGTACACAGTATGGTTTTGCATTTTTTATACACTACATAAATTGCATATACATTACAGTATTCTTTGGGTGATTTTTTTTCATTTAAAATTATAAGATTCATCCATGTTGATATATGTAAACCTAGTTTAGTGTTTCACCACTATTTAGCAATTCCACTTATGAAAATACCATAATTTCTTTATCCAGTTACCCACTGAGTGATATTTCGCTTCTTTGTAATTTTTTACTACTGCAAAGAGTATAAAAGTACACAAAGTTTGAGTCAGGTTGCAGGGCCATTTAAAAAGCGGACTTAAGGTCCTTTGCCCCTGGGCCCTCTTCCCAGCCAGATCGTGGGCAAGATGGCTGGGTGTGCAGCATCCTCGAACCCATGAGCAGATCCTCTGTGCCCCTAGGGACTCCAGCCCCTGCCACAGCAGATTCTGAGCACCCCTTGGGCTCCCAGGTGCTGGGCCGCCAGCACCAACTTCTGGAGCACCCAAAATGGAATTCTCCTGTTTGCTAAGATTCTATTGTGCCTGGTGATTCTGATCTGCCTCGATTGCTGATTGAGATGATCTTTGCTGCTATATTCTTTATCATCTATGTGTGTTACCTGCACACTGAGACATAGGCTATCAACTGGCCTTGGAGTGATTTCTTCCAAACCCACATAGTGGTCATCCTCTACCTGATCACCTCAGTCATTGTCCTTGCTGAGAGAAGAAACCACTCCAAAATCATCACAGGAGTACCGAGTCTAATCGCTGGGTGCCTACGTGGCCATGATGCCCGCGTTACCTTCCCCTTGAGGCAGCAGACACAGCTGCCCCACTAACCCTGCAGATTGCCAGCTGTAGCTGAACTCCCTTCATTTCTCTCTGAAACCTGCAAATAACACCTCCATCGAAATAACCCCCTGCCCTTACAACACTCCCAACCAACTCGTAGCCCCATGTTTTACTGTACACATGTGTAGTTTTTCTCTGTTACATACCTAGGAGTGGAATTACCTGATTGTAGAATATGAGCATCTTCAGCTTCACTGGATATTGCCAAATTGTTTTCTGAAGCTATTGTACTAACTTACTTTAATATCAACAATGCTCCTTTTTTTTTTTTAGCATTTTTTAAAAAATATTTATTTTATTTTTGGCTGTGTTGGGTCTTCGTTTCTGTGCGAGGGCTTTCTCTAGTTGCGGCAAGCAGGGGCCACTCTTCATCACGGTGCACGGGCCTCTCACTATCTCGGTCTCTCTTGCTGCGGAGCACAAGCTCCAGATGTGCAGGCTCAGTAGTTGTGGCTCACGGGCTTAGTTGCTCTGTGGCATGTGGGATCTTCCCAGACCACGGCTCAAACCCGTGTCCCCTGCATTGGCAGGCAGATTCTCAACCGCTGCGCCACCAGGGAAGCCCCTCCTTTTTTTTTTTTTATTTCTATTGGAGTATAGTTGTTTTGCAGTGCTATGTTAGTTTCTGCTGTACAGCAAAGTGAATCAGTTATACGTATACATATATCCCCTCTTTTTTAGATTTCCTTCCCATTTAGGTCACCACAGAGCATTGAGTAGAGTTCCCTGTGCTATACATTAGGTTCTCATTAGTTATCTATTTTATACATAGTAGTATATATATATGTCTATTCCAATCTCCCAGTTCATCCCACCCCCACCCCTCCCCGCCTTGGTATCCATAAGTTTGTTCTCTACATCTGTGTCTCTATTTCTGCTTTGCAAATAAGTTCATCTGTACCATTTTTCTAGATTCCACATGTAAGCGATATTATACGATATTTGTTTTTCTCTTTCTGACTTACTTCTGAACAATGCTTTATTTTTTTTTTAACATCCTTACCAATACTTCCTACAGTTGGACTTCTTAATTTTTGTCAATCTGATGAATATGAAATGGTATCTTATTTTTCATTTTGTCATTTCTCTAATTATTAATGAAGTTGGGCATCTTTTTATATGTTTAAATTGTAAATTGCCTGTTCCTAATCTGTTGCCAAATTTTCTGCTAGATTGTTTTGTCTTTTTCTTATTGATTTGGAAGACAATATATCACATACTTTGAATCCTAATCCTTTACCTGTTATATGTGTTTCAAATAGCATCTCCTACTCTGACTTATCTTTTCACCTCTTTAATGATCTTTTGATGAATAGAAATTCAAAGTTTTAATGGAATCAAATTAACCAAACTTTTTCTCCATGGCTTATGTATTTCGTACCTTAAGATACCTTTCCCTCCTGAGATCATATAAATCTATACTTTCTTCTAAAAATTTTAAAGTTTCACTTTTCAAGTTAGGTCTTTTAGCTGTGTATGCTGGAAGGTAAATATCCAATTGTGTTTTTTTCTCTCCACATGTACTGTTTAATGAAGAATTTATCTTCCACCACTCATTTGCAGTGCCATCTGACAGGGGCCAGGTTTTCATACAAGCCAGGTCTGTTTCTGAGCACTCTATCCTGTTCCATTGGTCTATTTGTCTATCCATGCATCATCACCCTGCTTTAATTACTGCAGCATTATAGGAAGTCTTATTACCTGGTAAGTCAAGACTTCTCCCCTTTTCACTTTCAAAACCATCTTGGTTTTTTATATTTCATTCTTTTATCTAAATTTTAGCATCAGCTTTTGGCGACCCATAAAAAAATCCTGCCAGACTTATTGGAATTTTAATGATATAATAGCTTAATTAGGGAAGATTGCATCTTGAAGAAACTAAGCCTTTCTATGCATGATCTGATATACCCTTCCATTTCTTTGTCTTCTTTAATGACCTTTATAGATTTTTTTCCTCCTTAAAAATCACACAAAACTTTAATTAGCTTTGCCTCTAAGTACTTTCTGTATTTTTTTTTTTAATAAATTTATTTATTTATTTTTGGCTGTGTTGGGTCTTCGTTTCTGTGCAAGGGCTTTCTCCAGTTGCGGTGAGCGGGGGCCACTCTTCATCGCAGTGCGCGGGCCTCTCACTGTCGCGGCCTCTCTTGTTGCGGAGCACAGGCTCCAGACGTGCAGGCTAAGTAGTTGTGGCTCATGGGCTTAGTTGCTCCGCGGCATGTGGGATCTTCCCAGACCAGGGCTCCAACCTGTGTCCCCTGCACTGGCAGGCAGATTCTCAACCACTGCGCCACCAGGGAAGCCCTACTTTCTGTATTTTATTAGAAGTGCTATCATTTTTGTTGCTGACATATTAAATATATTTTATTTATTAATCACATATCCACCAAGTTTGCTGGACTTTATTAATTATTTATTAACTTTATTAATTGTATTAACTTTATTAATTAATAATTCTTCCAGATTCTTTTGGGATTTCTATACAGAAATCATAACACCTGTGAATAATGACAGTCTTTTAAAACTTTGTTTCTAATCCTTAATGTTTTTTATTCCTTTTCCTTGTATTACACATTGGCTAAGACGCTAATACAAATCTTGTCAGTAATAACTGGACTACACCTTTAAAGGGAATACTGTTACAGTTTCACCACTGAGTGTGAATTTTGATGTAGGTTTTTCATAGGTACTCTTAATCACTTAAAACAAATCCTTTCTACTCCTAGTTTGCTAAATTTTTATCATGAAAGATATTCATGATAAACTTTTTTCTACATCTCTTAAAGTGATTTTATTGGGGTTTTTACTCCTTTAATATTTTAAGCTGGTTAATAAAATTTCTAGATTTTTCTAATATTCACATTCCTGGAAAACCCCAACTTGGCAATGCTATATTACTTTCCTCATATATTTTTTTAAATTCAGTTTCCTAATATTCTGTTTGGGATTTTTATGCCCAAGCTCATGACACTTGGTGTAATTTTCCTTTTTCATATGGTCATTGTCTAGTTTTGTTTTGGCATGACGGATATACAGTTGTCCCTTGGTATTCCCAGAGGATTGGTTCCAGGACCCCCCTCCCATGGATACCAAAATCCAAGGATGCTCAAGTCCCTTATATAAAAAGGCACAGTATTTGTATATAACCTATGCACATCCTCCCCAAGTACTTTAAAACATCTCTAGATTACTTATAGTACTATACTTGACCTTAGCCAAAAGGCCGAGAAGTGATCTAGATTACATATAGTAATCTAATACTAATACAACATAAATGCTATCTAAATAGTGGTAAATACAATGTAAATTCTATGTAAATAGTTGCCAGGCAAGCGGCAAATTCAAATTTTGCTTTTTGAAATTTTCTGTAACTTTTTTTCTTAGAATACTTTTGATCCCTGGTTGGTTGAATCCACGGATTTGGAAACCACGATACATAGGGCCAACAGTACTGGCTTAACAAAATGAACTGTCTGTGGGCGGGGCAGATATGCTCATTTATCTAATCACTAAAAGCATTTTATATGTTTGGAATTATATCTTCCATGAACGTAAAACCATCTGGTTCAAGTTAGTTTATTTTTGTTTTAGGAGATGGAAAATTTTCATTACTAATCCAATGCTTTATAAACACTAAAGGACATATATGAACACATATTTTTTCAAGTATTTCCTTTTTTATTGAGAGTTTTGTAATTTTTTTCTAGAAAATTATCTTATTTCAGCTAGGTTTTCAAATTTATTGCCATAAAATTATTAGATTTCTGACATCTATTGTAAATAGTGGTAAATGCAATTTCTCTTTTTAATCCCTAACATGATTCAGGGCTTGACTGACAACTTATCATGATTGTCCCATCAATAAAGTTATTTTATAATTATTTTCTATGATCTAACTTTTGGCTTTGTTGATCTGTTTGTGTTGAATCTTTGTTTTCCATTTCATTAATTTTTGCTCTTACCTATTTCCTTTTTTCTACTTTCCTTTTTTTTCCCAATACTTTTCCTTCCTTTTTCTCCCTTTGAATTTTATTCTGTTGCTCTTTTCCAACAGGTCAGCGCAATAATTTTTAAAATTGAGATATAATTCATGTACCATAAAATTCATCATTTTAAAGTGTAGAATTCAGTGGGGAGGGGGTTCATTTTGAGTATTTATTATCTTTAGGTTTTGATTGTGGTAAAATATACATACCATGAAATTGATAATTTTAAAGCATTTTTAGGTATACAACTAATTCAGTGGTATTAAGTACATTCACATTATTATGCAATTATCCCCACTATCCACTCCAAGAACTATTTTACCATCCTAAACAAAAACTCTGTATCTAATAAACAATAATTCCCATTCTCCTCTCTAGCCACCTCATAGTAAACTCTATTCTACTTTCTGTATGAATTTGCCTATTCTAGGTACTTCATATAAGTGCAACCATATAATTTTTGCCCTTTGTGTGTCTAGTTTATATATCACTCAGCATGATGCTTTCAAGGTTCACCCACAATGTAGCATGTATCACAATTGCATTCCTTTTTAGGGCTGAATAATATTCCATTTTATGAATATACCACATCTTCTTTATCCATTCACTGGTTGATGGATACGTGGGTTGCTCCCACCTTTTGGCTATTGAGAATAACGCTGCTATGAACATTGGTGTGCAACTATCTGTATGAGTCCCTGTTTTCAATTTTTGGGGGTATACACCTGGAAGTGGAATTGCTGGATCATATGGTAATTCTATGATTAACTTTTTGAGGAAATACCAAACTAGTTTCTATAGTGGCTGCATGATATCACATTCCAATCAGCAATGCACAAGGGTTCTAATTTCTCCACATCCTCTTCAACACCTGTTATTTTCCATTTTATGGGGGGAGGGGTTTTGTTTGTTTTTATACTAGCTGTCCTAATGGGTGTGAAGTTGTATCTCATTGTGGTTTTGATTTGCATTTCCAATTCTAATGACTAGTGATGTTGAACATCTTTTCATGCGCTTACTGGTCATTTGTATATCTGCTTTGGAGAAATGCCTATTCAAGTCCTTTGCCTGTTTTTGAATTGGGTTTTTGTTGTTGTTGTTGAGTTGTGGAAATTCTTTATATATTCTAGATATTAATCCCTTACCAGATATATAATTTGCAAATATTTTCTCCTATTCTGTGGGTCATATGTTTACTCTCTTGATTGTATCCTTAGATTCACAAATGTTTTTAATTTTGATGAAGTCCAATTTATCTATTTTTTCTTTTGTTTCCTGTGCTTTTGATGTCATATCTAAGAATCCATTGCCAAATCCAAGGTCATAAAGATTTACCCCTATGTTTTCTTCTAAGAGTTTCTTCTAGCTTATATATTTTGGATTTTGATCCATTTTCAGTTAATTTTTTTGTGTGTGTGGCTGCATTGGGTCTTCTTTGCTGCACGTGGGCTTTCTCTAGTTGCGGCAAGTGGGGGCTACTCTTTGTTGCAGTGTGAGGGCTTCTCATTGCAGTGGGTTCTCTTGTTGTGGAGCACGGGCTCCAGGCATGCAGGCTTCAGTAGATGTGGCATGTGGGCTCAGTAGTTGTGGCTTGCGGGCTCTAGAGAGCAGGCTCTGTAGTTGTGGTGCAAGGGCTTACTTGCTCCACAACAAGTGGGATCCTCCTGGACCAGGAATCGAACCTGTGTCCCCTGCATTGGCAGGCAGATTCTTAACCACTGCACCACCAGGGAAGCCCCAAGTTAATTTTTATATATGGTGTGAGGCAGGGGTCTAACTTCACTCTTTTGCATGTGGATATCAAGTTGTCCTACCACCATTTGATGAAAAGATTATTTTTCTCCCCCTGAAAAGTCTTGGCACCCTTGTCAAAAGTCAATTGGCCATAGATATTTGGATTTATTTCTAGAATCTCAATTCTATTCCATAGGTCTATGTCTGTCCTTATGTGAGTACCACACTCTTTTCATTATTGTATCTTTGTAGTAAGTTTTGAAGTCAGAAAGTGCAAGTCCTCCAATTTTGTTCTTCATTTTCAATGTTGTCTTGGCTATTCACATTCATATGAATTTAAGGATCTGCTTTTCAATTTCTTTTTGTAAAGGCTGTTGAAATTTTGATAGGGATTGAATTGAATTTGTAGATCACTTTGGATAGTCCTCTTAACAAGTTTTGTAATCCATGAATAGAGGATGTCTTTCCATTTATTTAGGTCTTATTTAATTTCTTTCAGCAAAGTTGTATAATTTTCAGTATATACATCTCTCATCTCCTTGGCTAAATTTATTCCTAGGTATTTTATTATTTTGAATGCTATTATAAATGGAATTTTCTTAATTTCCTTTTCAGATTGTTCATATTAGTGTATAGAAATACAACTAATTTTTGTTGTTAATCTTGTATCCTGCAACTGTGCTGAATTCATTTAATAGCTCTAATAGTTGAGTTTGTATATGTGTGCATTCTTTAGGATTTTCTATATATAAGATCAAGTCATCTACAAATAAAGATAATTTCAGTTCTTCCTTTCCAATTTGGATAACTTTTAGCTCTTTTTCTTGCCTAAATGCTCTGGCTAGAACTTCCAGTACAATGTTGAATAATGATGAAAGCAGGCATCTGTCTTGTTCCTGATCTTAGCGGAAAGATTTTCAGTCTTCCACCATTGAGTATGATGTTAGTTATGGATTTCTTCATAATTACCCATTATCAAGTCAAGAAATTTTCCTTCTATTTCTAGTTCAAATTGTTTGTTTGGTTGGTTTTTTAATCATGAAAGGGTGTTGGATTTTGCGAAATGCTTTTTCAGCATCTACTGAGATAATTATATCAATTGTTTCCTTCATCCTATTGATGTATTACATTCATTGACTTTTTCTATGTTGAACCACCCTTGCATTCCTGGGATAAATCCCACTTGGTCATGGTGTATAATCTTTTTAAGCATGCTGCTGGGTTCAGATGTAAGTATCTCAAGTATTATTGCACCTATATTCATAAGGGATGTTGGTCTCTAGTTTTCTTGTGATGTCTTTGGCTTTGGTCTCAGGGTAATGTTGGCCTCACGGAATGAATTCAGAAATATTCCCTCTTTTTCTATTTTTGGAAGAGTTTGAGAAGGATTGGCGCTCATTCTTTTTTAAATGCAGAGTAAAATTAACTAGTGAAGACGTCTGGTCCTGTGCATTGCTTTGTTGGGAGGTTTTTTTGATTAGTGATTCTCTTTATTTATAGGTCTGTTTCAGTATGTCTGTTTTCTGTTTCTTCTTGAGTCAGTTTGGTAGTTGGTATGTTTCCAGGATTTTGTCCATTTCATCTAGGTTATCTAATTTGTTGGTGTACAAAGTGTTCATAGTATTCTGCTATAAAACTTTTCTTTTCTATAAGGTCATTTGTAATGTCCCAACTTTCATTTCTGTTATTAGTAATTTAAGTCTTCTTTTTCTTAGTCAATCTAGCTAAAGGCTTATGAATTTTGTTGATCTTTTCAAAGAACTGAATTTTTATTTTATTGACTTTCCTCTATTATTTCTCTATTTTGTTTCTCGCTCTAATCTTTTTCGTTTCCTTTCTTCTGCTAGTTTTGGGTATAGTTTGCTCCTCTTTTTCTAGTTCCTTAAGGTGTAAAATTAGGTTATTAATTTGAGATCTTTCTTCTTTTCTAATGCAGGCATTTACAGGTATAAATATCACTCTGAGCACTGCTTCTGTTGCAACCTGTAAGTTTCATTATGTTGTATTTTCATGTTCATTTGTCTTAAAGTATTTTCTAAATTCCTTTGTGATTTCTTCTTTGACCTATTGGTTATTTAAGAATGTGTTGTTTAAATTCCATATATTTGGAAATTTTCCAGTTTTCCTGCTGTTGCTGATTTTTAGTTTTACTCCATAGTTGTCAGAAAAAATACTCTGTATGATTTCAATATTTTTTAATTTACTGAGACTTGTTTTGTTGCTTAACATATGGTCTATCCTGTAGAATGCTCCATAGGTACTTGAGAAAAACTATTATATCTTATTGATGAACTGACCCTATTGTCAATACATAATGTCCTTCTTTGTCTCTTGTAACATTTTACTTTAATGTCTATTTTGTCTGATATGAGTATACCCAACCCAGCTCTCTTTTGGTTTCTATTTGCATGGAATACCTTCTTGTATTTTTCACTTTCAACCTATTTGTATCTGGATCTCAAGTGAATCTCTTGTAGACAGAATATATTTGGATTTTTTTAAGAATCAATTCTGTCTTAATTGGACAGTTTAATTTACATTTAAAGTAATTACTGATAAGGAAGAAACTACTTCTGCCATTTTGCTATTTATTTAATATATGTCACATCTTTTTTGTTCCTCAGCTCCTCCATTACTGCTTTCTTTGGTGTTTTGGGGTTTTTTTTTTTTTTTGTAGTGTACCACTTTGATTCTTTTCTCATTTCTATTTCTGCATTTTTAAGTTATTTTCTTGGTGGTTATCCTTGAGATTACATTCAACCTCTTAAATGTACAATAATCCATTTTTAACTAATACAACCTTAGCTTCAATAGTATATTAACAATTCTGTTCCTACACAGCTCCATCCCCCTCTTCATGTTTCTGTTGTCACAAAATACATCTGAATACACTGAGTGCCCATTAACTATCTATAATTATTGTTTTATGCATTCATATTTTAAACCATACAAAGAAAGGAGTTACGAACCCAAAATACAATACTGGCTTTTATATTCACCTATGTAGTTACATTTATCAGTGTTCTTTATTTTGTCATAGGGCTTAAGTTACTATCTAGTTTCATTTCCACCTAAAGGACTATCTTTAGCATTTCTTGTAGCACAGGTCTACCAGAAGCAAACTCCCTCAGCTTTTGTTTATCTGGAAATATCTTAATTTCTTCGTCATTTTTTGAAGGATAGTTTTGCTGGATATAGAATTCTTGGTTGACAATATTTTTCTTTCAGTACTTTAAATATGTCATTTCACTGCCACTGTCCTCACAGTTTCTGAGGAGAAATCAGCTGTTAATCTTATGGAGGATTCCTTGTATGTAACAAGTTGCTTCTCTCTTGCTGCTTTCAGGATTCTGTCTTTGTCTTTGACTTTTGACAGCTTGACTATAATGTGTCTCAGTGTGGATCTCTTTGTTTCTCCTTCTTGGAATTCACTGAGATTCTTGGATGTATATATTCTTTATCAAATTTGCAAGGTTTTGGGCCATTATTTCATCAAATATTCGTTCTTCCTCTTTCTCTCTCTCCTCTCCTTCTGGAATGCGTGTGTATGTTGATATGCTTGATGGCGTCCCTCAAGTTTCTTAGACTCTGTTCATTTTTCATCATTCTTTTTTCTTTCTGCTCCTCAGGCTGAGTAAGTCCAATTGATTTGTCTTCAAGTTCCCTGATTATTTCACTGATTATTTCTTCTGACTGCTAAAATCTGCTCTTGAACCCTCTAGTGAATTTTTTAATTATTATATTTTCAGCTCCAGAATTTGTTTCATTCCTTTTTATAATTTCTATTTACTGACATACTCTATTTCCTGAAACACTGTTCTCCTGGTTACCTTTCGCTCTTTGCCTGTGGTTTCCTTTAGGTCTCTGAGCATATTTTACATAGTTGACTTTAAGTCTCTGTCTAGTAATTCCAATGTCTGTGGTTCCTCAGGGACAGTTTCTGTTCATTTCTCCTGTGTAAAAGCCATCCTTTCTTGTTTCTTTGCATGCTTCATAATATTTTTTTGAAAACTGTACATTTTAAATTGTACAATGTGGTAACTCTGGAAATCAAATTCTTCCCTCTCCTCAGGGTTTGTTTTTGTTGCTTTTTGTGGATAGTAGCTGTTTGTTTAGTGACTTGTCTAAACAATTTTTGTAAAGACTGTATTCTTTGTAATGCATGGTCTCTGAAGTCTCTTCTTCTGTAGTTTCTGGTCAGCTAGTAAACAGAGATTTTCTTAAATGCCTCAGGCAAAAAGAGGGAAGGGAGGGAAGGAGAAAGAAGAAAGAGAGAAAGAAAGTAAGGAAGGAAAGAAGGAAGGAAGAGAAAAGGAGAGAGGAAGGGAGGGAGAAGAAAAACTCTCCTGGTCTTTGCAGATGGGCTCTGTGTTGAGGAATTCCTTTAGTGCTAAGCCAGGCCACTTACAACTGTACGTTAGCATTCACTTTGGCCTTGTGCTGAGCCTAAAGATCAGTCACAGTGAAAGCTTGGGATGTTCTCAGTTATTTCCTAAGCATGTGTCTTGTCCTGTGAATGTATGGCATACATGGGAGTTTTTCAATGTCCTCTTTTTCCAAAGAATCTCTCTCCCTGGATTTTCCTCTCAGGCTTTCAGCATATCTATTTTTTGCCTCGAGTGTTATTTTTTTGCTCCAGGTGGCAGTGGGTCATTCATTTGTCTTTCAGTGGTTTTGAGAAATACCCTCTGCATAGCCACCTTTCTGTCCTGAGAAAGTTCCAGATTATCCAAAACAAAGAGAATAGCTTTGGATCAGTCCTTCAGTCAGCCCTCAGATAGGTCAAAACAGACAAACAATTGTTTAAGAACAAAATCTGCTGTGTTGTTTCTGGTCCCACATGGGGAACACAGGCTGCCATCTTCAGAACCATCACCATGCTGAGGAGGGGTGTGGGCCAAAGACAAGTAAAAATGCTACAAAGTTTTCCTACCTTTTTTAAGTTGCACCTTTCTTGATTCAGTGTTCACTCAGTTACTATAAACCTTTGGCTATTTTCCAGAGTTCTGACAGTTTTGCCCCCTTTTTAGGTGTTTCTGTGGACAGATGGCCTCTTGGAGCTACCTACTGTGCATTTTCACTGACATCACTCCTCTCCAGTTTTTCCTTTTTTCCTCTCCATTTTTGAAGGACAGTTTTTTCTAGGTATTGAATTCTTGTTTGACAGTCTTTCTTTCAGCACTTTGAATATGACATCCCTTGCCTTCTGGCCCCTGTGGTTTCGGATGAGAAATCAGCTATTCCTTTTATTGAGGATCCCTTTTATGTAATGAATCACTTCTCTATTGATGGTCTCAAATTCTCCCTTTGTCTTTGTCTTTCAACAAATTGTTTATAGTGTGTCTAGGTGGATCTCTGAGTTTATCCTACTAGGAGTTTGTTGATCTTCTTGCATGTGCAGATTAATATTTTTCATAAAACCTGGGGAGTTTTTGGCCATTATTTCTTCACATATTCTTTCTACCCTTCCTCTCCTCTCCTTCTGTGACACCTATTGCATGCATGTTTGTATGCTTGATGGTGTTTCATGGTTCTCTGCTCATTTTTATTTATTCATTTTACTTTCTGTTCCTCACACTGGAAATCTCAATTGACCTATCTTTCTGTTCTTTAATTCTTTCTACCACTAGCTCAAATCTGCTGTTGAAGTCCTCTCGTGAATTCTTCATTTCAATTATTGTACTTTTCAACTACAGGATTTTTGTTTGGCTCTTTTTAATAATTTCTCTTTACTCATATTCTCTATTTGGTGAGACACTGCCCTCATACTTTCCTTTAGTTCTTTAGATTTGGGGTTTTTTTTTTCAGTTCTTTGAACATATTTATAACAGCTGGTTTGAAATCCTAAGTCCAACAGATGGGCTTCCTTACAACATTTGTAAAATAGTGTTATTAATACACACCTTCCAGGGTGGCTGTTGAGATCATTGAAAATAACATGTATGAAAGCCCCTGGCTAACTATAAAACTGAGAAGTTATTAAGACTCTTAGGGATCCCAATGAAGGTACCAGGAAAGTACTGAGAAGGCCCTGATCTGTCACTTCTAACTAATCTTAAGATTCTTTGCAAGCAGCAAATGAAGGCTAAGGCAGACTTGTAAACTGCTGAGGCATTAAATACATGCCTTGGCAAAGGCTGGGAGACTTATTCGTTCCAGGCATTTAAGGAATACTCTGTTCAATCATTAGCAGACCATCAAGCTAACTGAGCAGAGACTTTGGTGGCCACACATGACAAAGAATATACACTTTATCAAATTAGTTCAGGAAAGTCACTTTAAAAAAGAAAAAAAAGGGGCTTCCCTGGTGGCGCAGTGGTTGAGAATCTGCCTGCTAATGCAGGGGACACAGGTTCAAGCCCTGGTCTGGGAAGATCCCACGTGCCATGGAGCAACTAAGCCCGTGAGCCACAACTACTTAGCCTGCACGTCTGGAGCCTGTGCTCCGCGACAAGAGAGGCTGCAATAGTGAGAGGCCCGCGCACCGCGATGAAGAGTGGCCCCCACTTGCCACAACTAGAGAAAGCCCTCACACAGAAACGAAGACCCAACACAACCAAAAATAAATAAATTAATTTTTTAAAAAAATGGAATGGCAACAACGATAAAACCCTAGGGAGGGGGGAGTATCTGGTTTCCAGAGTTTCCAGTCTTATAAGATTTAAAGTGTCCAATTTTCAACCCCCAAAAAAAGAAATCATGAGACATGCAGAGAAACAATAATGTATGGTCTTTACACAAGAAAAAAAGCTATCAATAGAAACTTTTCTTGACTTGCAGAATTTCCCAGTCTGGATCGTGCTGACTGCACACTCATGTTCCTCTGTCCTCTATTTCCTGAAAATAGGCAGCTGGATGAAAAGCCTTGATCAGATTCAGGTTTGATCTTTTTGGCAAGATTATAGGTTCCGGGACTTCCCTGGTGGCACAGTGGTTAAGAATCCGCCTGCCAATGCAGGGGACACGGGTTTGAGCCCTGGTCTGGGAAGATCCCACATGCCGCAGAGCAACTAAGCCCGTGTGCCAACTACTGAGTCTGCGCTCTAGAGCCCGCAGGCCACAACTACTGAGCCCACGTGCTGCAACAATTGAAGCCTGCATGCCTAGAGCCTGTGCTCCGCAACAAGAGAAGCCACCACAATGAGAAGCCCGTGCACCACAACGAAGAGTAGCCCCTGCTCGCCGCAACTAGAGAAAGCCCGTGTGCACCAATGAAGACCCAACGCAGCCAAAAATAAAATAAATTAAAAAAAAAAAAAAGATTATAGGTTCTGTTCTTTCATAGGAGGCATATAATGTCTGGTTGTCTCTTTTTATGAGGGAAGCAGTCACTAATGGTCAAAATGCCTAAGTCCTATAATTCACTGGGGGTTGAAAAATTGTGATATTCTATCATTTCTTTTTCATTTATTAACTGGGATATTTCTGTAAAGACATGTTTCCCCTTACCTACTATGTGGTTACTCAGTAATACAGTTCATATAAGAAAGGTCAGTAATACTTGATTTTTTCCCTTAATTTAACAGTTTTTGAGATAAAGTATTAGGTCCTTGTCACCATCCAAAAGTGACCTGTTAGCTTTTTTAGTATAATTATAAACTTATGGATTATTTGATGAATTTCAAAATCCAATGTAATTATTATCCTTATTGAGCTCAAAGTGTCCCATCTTTGGCCAGTAGGAGCCTCTTCAAGTTGTCCCCTGAGCCCTTTTGACATGACCCCAGTAATCTTTGATAGCTTCCTTGCTATGTGTACGACAAGATATTCCTAGCTCATCTGGTATATTTTCTGCCCTAGACCTGCAATCAGCCATTTCTCTAAGAATCCCTAGTTTCTTTTAGTGAGAAATGGTATTTCAACATCACATTATGGGACTTCCCTGGTGGTGCAGTGGTTAAGAATCCGTCTGCCAATGCAGGGGACACGGGTTCGATCCCTGGTCCGGAAAGATCCCACATGCCACAGAGCAACTAAGCCCGTGTGCCACTACTGAGCCCATGCTCTGCAACTACTGAAGCCCACGCGCCTAGAGCCCGTGCTCTGCAGTAAGAGAAGCCACCGCAATGAGAAGCCCGCGTACCTCAAAGAAGTGTAGCCCCCACTCGACACAACTACAGAAAGCCCGCACGCAGCAACGAAGACCCAACGCAGCCAAAAATTAATTAATTAATTTTAAAAACAATCACATTATGGGCACTAAGGATGCACAATTGTTAAGTTGGTCATTGTTCTAGGTTTTTCAATGGATAAAGGTAAAATACTTTAGTAGTTTATATTGATACTTCCAATTTAAATGCAGAACTACAGTGCTTTCACTTAATTTTGTCTATATTACATCCATATCTCCTTTTTTCCATGAGTAACCTGGTTCTCAATAACACAGAGGATAATAGAATTAAACTGTCCCATAATTACCCATCTGCTTTATCCTTGTGTTACACACACAACAGTCTCAGAATAATACTACTAATAGCATCACCACAAAGCTGATTTCCGAAAATGGTTAAAAATTTTTTGGGCATTGACTCTCCCCATTCTTACCCATTTTTTTTTTTTTTAAGATATGGCAATTTATTATTTATCTTTATTTATTTATGGCTATGTTGGGTCTTCGTTTCTGTGCGAGGGCTTTCTCTAGTTGTGGCAAGTGGGGGCCACTCTTCATCGCGGTGCGCCGGCCTCTCACTATCGCAGCCTCTCTTGTTGCGGAGCACAGGCTCCAGACACGCAGGCTCAGCAATTGTGGCACACGGGCCCGGTTGCTCCGCGGCATGTGGGATCCTCCCAGACCAGGGCTCGAACCCGTGTCCCCTGCATTGGCAGGCAGATTCTCAGCCACTGCGCCACCAGGGAAGCCCTCTTACCCATTTTTAATCAATACTATATCTTCATTGTCAGAGGATATATTCATTAGGTGCTACATTATCTCCTTGTTCACCCATAATTATGATTAGTTCTATAAATAATCATATTTTTTAATGTCCATTGCCAGTCCTAATGTTGATACTTCTTTAGTCATTTTGGTTGGCTGAAATTATTCTTTACTAGATTCCTAAGGAAGGGCTCATGGGAACAATATTAGCCAAGCTTTTTAACATTGATGATAGGTTGTCTATGTCCTTTATACTTGAAAGTCAGTTTTGCTGGATCTAGAATTCTTGGTTTACATTTTCTTTCCTGAAGTATCTTAAATGTTTTACTCCATTTTCTTTTAGCATAAAGCATTACTATAGCAAAGTGTGATAATAATTAATTTTCTTTTCCTTATAAGCCACTTTGACTAGATGCTTACAATTTCCTCCACACCTCTTTCCTTTGAAGTCCAATAATTTTATTAGAATATGTTCTGGTGTTTGTTGTATAAGTCCATATTCTCAATATGCAACTTTCAAAATATAGTTTCAATTCTTTCATTTCAGGTAACTTTTCTTAGATTTTAGATTTTTTTCTTTTGGCTATGTTGGTCTTAGTTGCGACATGCGGGCTTCTCTCTAGTTGTGGCATGCGGGCTCCAGGGCACATGGGTTCTGTAGTTTGCAGCATACAGGCTCTCTCGTTGAGGTGCACAAGCTCAGTAGTTGTGGTGCACAGGCTTAGCTGCGCTGTGGCATGTGGGATCTTAGTTCCCTGACCAGGGATAAAACCCACGTCCACTGCATTGGAAGGTGGATTCTTTACCACTGGACCACCAGGGAAGTCTCTAGATTTTAGTGTTTATTCTGTTCCTTTACTTTGTTTCTGTTTCTGTTTCAAATTCAGGGACTCCTATTATCCTTAAGTTGGATCATTTTTCCCCAATCTTCAATTTTCATCATTTTCTCTTGAATCCTTTTTATCTCTTCATTTCTTACTGATTTTTAAGAATTTCCCCCACTTAATCGTATATTTCTCTTAAGCTATTATCTGCTGTATCTAATTGTTCTTAGTCTAATTCAGTCTTCATTTTTGAAATGAGTTTCTTTTATTTCTAATTATTTCCTGAGATTTGTCACCTCACTCTTTTCTTTCCTATCTAACATCATTTTCTTAAACATTTACCTTGTTCTGAAATAATACGGTACAGTTTTTATCTGTTTTGTGAACATGTCTTTGTGGTGGGTTTTCATTATCTACAATGATATTATTTTCCACTTTACTCTCTTTTTCCTTATAATAATTTTGTATGGGATTTTACCTCAATCTTTTTCTATTGCACTTTTTTATGTTAAATTAATTTTCTTGGACTTTTAGGAGAAAATGTGATTCTAACTTCAAATATTCCCCCTTGATTTAAAATGTGGTAGCTTGATTTTTAAGGTTTCCTGGTGCTGTTCCCCTCTTCCAATTTTATCTGAACCTCTCTTCCTCCATCTTTGGGTCTCTAACCTGTTCAATTTTCATTCCACTCCCAATACTTCTCCTAAGTGTGGAGCACTGTCCTTGAAAAGAGCTGTGGAGAGTCAGTTTTAAAAGTTTATAGGGTCTGGACTGTTCTAGCCCCTTCATAAATTTCAGGAACCTCTTGTGCTATTCCAGTATTTGATTAGGCAACACCCTTCCTAATATCAACTGCTGTTCTCACATCAGCCCATCATACTTTCCAATGAATACTTACTGACTTCCCTCTGCTTCCTCTCCTACAGATGCTAATACTATGCAGTGTGGCTCTTGGTAAGGATCTCTTGTTAACTAGTTTTGATATAAATCCTGTCCATGGGTTTTTAGTTTTGCTATCAAGTTGCTCTGTTTTTTTAAGAGGGGATTCAGGGAGATTAAAAAACCATGTCACTGCTACTACTGCTGCCACCATCTTCCCAGATATTAGAGTATATTTTAATAGTCCTTAGACTCTTTCTACAGAAAAAACTTTTGAACAAAATGCCTTAAAAATCTTATAACATTTTCAGAAATAAAACAGGTAAAACAGAAGAAAATGGACCCGTTTTTGTCTGCTTACCTCAAAAAGTCTGAACAAGTTGTATCTTGTTTTATAATCAGTCCACAAGACCATAAAAAAGGCATTCGTTGAGACGGTGCTAATCATAATTATCTTAAAGAGACGACTCATTATAACTCTCTTCACAAATGCCTGACACTGAGTATCTTTCCTCCTGTCAAAAATTTGAATAAGAGGTATGATTATCTTATAGCTCTGTTGTAAGGTAATGCACAATGCACACTTTTTTTAGGGACTAGGGTCTGCTTTCCCCCTTCTGTGAATATAAGTCTACATATACTTTAAAATTGCAATGCAATGCTGACTAAATGACCACTGAAATATGTATGACGATTACTGGGTGGGTCTGTCCCCACTCAGTTACTCAGTTCCTCCTCTCTAGACCTGTGAAAAAGAATGGTTACCACTCCATCTCAAGCAAAACAAAGCACCATCTTCATTTACTCATTCAACAAATTTTTATTAAGTGACTACTGTTCAACTCACTCATTTATTCATTCAACAAGTTTTTATTGAATGACTACTACATGCCAGGCAATACAGTAGGCACTTGGGATACAGGTAAGCAAAATTAAGTATTGTCAGTCTAGTAGGGAAAACTGCTAATCAAATAATCAGCCATACAAGTGCTTACAAATCAATTATAAAAAACTGACCACCCTAAGAAAAAATGGGCAAACACACAGTCAACTCATTAAAGAAATATAATGGCATGAAGTTCCCTCCAAAATGTTCCGTAGCACTACTAATCGGGAAGGTACAAATTAAGTAAAACCAGTATTTTGCTTATAAAATTAGCAAAGGCTTAAATGTGATAACATTTAGTGCTGGCAAGAGTGTAGTGCGACGGAGCAGTCTCATAAACTGCCAGGGGAATGTAAATTGACCAACTTTTCTGAAAAGCCTTAGTTCTGTTTGTATCCTCACACCCAAGGAATCTACCCCAAGAGAACACAATCTGAAATGCAAACGGTGACTTTAGCCAAACATGTTTATCCCAGCAATATTTGCTGTGAGAATTTGGAAACAATTTAAAAGTCTAACCAAAAAAAGACAGGTTAAGTACATCATGGCATATCCATTTCATGGAATATTATACAGACACTACAACATGTCTATGCATTTTTCATGATTTAGAAAAATGTTTATGATCCACTGGATAGCAAAATAGAAACAAAGCAAAATAAAAATTCTCTACTCAAAATTATCTCAACTGTGCAAAATAGGTAGAAAAAAATTCAGCATGAAGTATGCCAAAATGTTGATAGTGTCTGCCTACGGATAGTGAGGTTATATAGGTAATTCTTTTTCCTGTTTATTTATATTTATCTGTGCTTTCCAATTTTTCTCAGAGAGTATGTATTACTTTTTCCCCATTATATGTAACAAATGAACCCAGTCTCACGCAGTAAAAAAATATAGATTTATATACTTTTATAACCTATTAAAAACAAGATATATAATTTTCATTATCTGATTTGAAATCAGGTCTATTACCCCAAAATAAGGCTTCAAATTATCTAACATAGTAGCGAATAAAAAAGGACAAAATGGAGTCAAACTAGTCATTCAGTCTACAGGTCAAATAAGAGTGTGACTGAATGTTTGATTAACCAGCCAATTGTGATATGAAAGCAGAGGAAACAACTGTTTGGCTGAGACTTCACCAGCCTCACCAGTTGGAGAAATCAGATTATCCAGGACGAGCCCCTCAGTCTGGGAAGTGGATGAGTGCCTGTGGGAAGAGGCTACGAGACCCAACACTGCCATTTGCACACTTGACAAGCAAGAGAAATAAAAAGTATTTACTGAAATTTCCATAATGTCTCATAGAACAGCAGCGACACATTCTCCAACAGTGAGCTAGAAATGACTCTTGTGTGGTTCTGGTGATAAAAGTGTTGAGACATTTTCCAAATTTTCAATTTTTATTCCTTGCTTTTACCATCCAACAGAAAATCTCTGCTTAGGAATCTCCTCAGCATCTAGATTCCAAGAGGCCTCAGAGAAGGGTCCACAGAGGGCATCGTTGCTTTATGAAGTCACTCTTGGACATTCTGGTATGTTACTAGCCGGCAGGCCCCTGGAGGGGAGAGCTCCCCATTGGTCTACCCACAGATCCTCTCTTGCCAAGGAGACCGAGCACCTCTGTTCAGCAAAAGAGTCACGAGCACCCTGCAATTGTGACGCTCCGGGCTAAAGCTGAGAGACAGGCCAGACAAAAGCCCCTCCTTCAGGAAGTGCTCCCAACTGACAGCCAGAGGCCATTAATAATGTGTTAGAACAGGTTAAGGGTCATGGAAGAGGGGAAAGCAAAATTCTCTGGGCTTCTAAGAGCAAGCGCACACAGCCAGGGCACAGCACTGGAGACACCTGGAAGGACAAGGAAAGATTTTGATGGTTTTGGGGCTGGAACACAAGAAACAGGAGGAGCAGAGGTTATCCATGCCCAGCACTGGCTAATTGGGGACACAGAATGTGCACATATGAACCACCTAAAGAGAGTGTAAGGGACGAGCCTTGGGGTAGAGATGTTTTAGGTACAAGAGCAATAGGGATTTTTGCTCTGTTCAATTTTGGGGATTAATATATTCTCTCGTTCTCCTTCTCCTAGCCCCTTTGACTTCCAAGGCAAATCAAGACAGAGGCTTCTGGGTAGCCCTGTGTTGAATTAAATGTTTAGTTGGCCAAATTGGTCAAATTCCTGGAAACTTAATCCCTTGGGCCATAATAAAAGGAGGTAACCACCTCACCACCTCCACTGCCCCAAGGTGTTCTGAAACAAGTGTATATGACCATCTCACACAGAAAAATACTCTTGTAGGCAAGCGGTATACTGAACTGGGAAATAACATCTTATCAATCTCTCCACTTAAAATCATCAACAGCAAAGCTTTAAGAAACACTTTGATTAATGTCCCCAGGCTTCAAACCTTGGCCTCACCGTCTTATTCTATATTCTCTCCCTCAGGGATCAAGCTCCTCCTACTGCCTCCTTTGGTCATATGCCCCCTGATGCCTTCTGGGCTCCTGCCCACACCCTGACAGTGGCCTCCTGGAGCAGCTGCTCAGAGAGAGCCTGAATCAGTTCTCCATCTCTGTTTCCACCCGCCCCAATTCATCAGTGTGCCTAATCCCTCCGGGCCATATAGGAGGCCCTCGGTAAATGTGTGCTGTGTGAATATACCTCAGGGATCCTTATGCTCACTCAAGTAGCTGAGCCTAGTGGGATTCTATTTCCAGGAATCCCAAGGATACAATACTATGCTTCCGCTCCTTAAGCTCCAAAGCACACTTCTGGGGAGAAATGAAGAAGAGATTAAGAATGTAAAAAATTCTTTCACGATGCTTGGAGGGGTGAGGAAAGATGGCTAGCTGGAAGCAGTCAAGAAGAGACCAGTTGTTCTTGGTGTACAGTATCAGCACAGCCAACCACAGCTGAATGTTTTCTTTTTTTTTTAATTAATTAATTTATGTATTTATTTTTGGCTGCGTTGGGTCTTCATTGGTGCATGCGGGCTTTCTCTAGTTGTGGCGAGCGGGGGCTACTCTTCATTGCAATGCGCAGGCTTCCCATTGCGGTGGCTTCTCTTGTTGCGGAGCACAGGCTCTAGGTGTTCAGTAGTTGTGGCACGTGGGCTCAGTAGTTGTAGCTCATAGGCTCAGTAGTTGTGGCTCGCAGGCTCTAGAGCACAGCCTCAGTAGTTGTGGTGCACGGGCTTAGCTGCTCTGTGGCATGTGGGATCTTCCCAGACCAGGGCTCGAACCCGTGTCCCCTGCATTGGCAGGCAGATTCTTAACCACTGCATCACCAGGGGAGCCCCTGAATGTGTTTTCTGAAGTCACTGATGAAGAAATCTAGTCTGAGACTGGAACTCCAGCTGATGAGTGGACTCAGAGGTAACCAGCTTATCCAGGCCTACTGAAATCACCCGTATCTTCTCGTGGATAGGTGGGCGAGACAGGCACCCTGGATGAGAAGCTAAAGGGCCACCTCTTCTGCCCTTTTAGCAGCAACTCACACTCTCCCTGACTTGGGCAGCACCACCTCAGCCGCACACAGTCAGTAGGCACGGCAGCTTGGTGACTCAAGTCTTCTGACCAAGAGTCATTCCTAGTTACGTGTAACTAGAATTGAAACACAAAGCTCACATATTATATCCAAACCCTATTACAGCTCTTGCTGTTTTGCAGAAATTTTACAAAACTGAAAGTTATAGAGTTCAACTAGTATATTTTTAAACTCTGGATTAGAACGTACACAGACTGCTCCACATTAACACTAGTAGTCCAATACCTCAGCACACTACCAAAGGTCAGGTGTGTGTCCATATGCAACATACATGTTGCTGCTTTTTGTCTCAAGCAAAAACATAAAGAATCATGCTTATTCTATTTATCTGAAGATTTCCTAAATTCTATCAACGTCAGAGAGTAACCACAATTTTCAGAACTTTCACTAACTTCATTTTAGAAAAGGACACTGTCAAATGTGCTGCCCTGATTTATTATCTATGGAGGTCATGCAAAGGGTCATAGGTCATATCTATTTAAACCTCCTCTACTCCAGTGATCATTTAAAAGGAAAATGGAGGGAACCCAAAGCTTGCCACATCAGAGAAACCACTGTCATCACAAAGATTTGGAACAGAAGAAAAGTTGGGGCCTCCAACTTTGGCAATGTCTCTTTTAAGTTGAAATGTCAGGTACTCAGAGCAAGTCTGGGGATTTATCCTGTTGGAATTTACCACAAGGAGTATTACCACAGACTGCTGATATGGGATCTTTGATTCTCTAAAGTTCATGAGTTCCAGCAGATGCAACACCCCTTAACATGGACCTTATGTCAAATCCTCACATAGATGCTACTTAGTAGCTACATTCTCAGGTCCTGACAACTGCAATTATTAGCTGTACCCTGCTCTCTCCACCGTGCCATACACAGTACAGGTTAATAGTTCCTAAGCTGCTCAGACTTACATTCAAAATAGGGGGAAAGGTTTCCATTCAAGGTACAGTGAAACAATTTAAGTGACACCACAAGGGAGCAAACAAACAAATCCAGAAGGTGGAATATTCTACAGGACTCGGTTTTTACAGTAAGTCAATGATATGGAGAGAAAGAGGGAATTGAGGGCAGGAGGCTTGCTCGCTCTAGATTGAAAGCTTAAAGAGACACAACAACCAGATGTGATGGGTGGACTTCATGTGGATCACTGATTAGAACAAAATTACTGTCCAAAGACATTCTTCTTTTTTTTTTTTTTTTAGAAAGGTAATTTTTAATTAATTTATTTATTTATTTATTTTTGGCTGTGTTGGGTCTTCGCCTCTGCGCGAGGGCTTTCTCTAGTTGCAGCGAGCGGGGGACACTCTTCATCGCGGTGCGTGGGCCTCTCACTGTCACGGCCTCTCCTGTTGCGGAGCACGGGCTCCAGACACGCAGGCTCAGTAGTTGTGGCTCACGGGCCCAGTTGCTCAGCGGCATGTGGGATCTTCCCAGACCAGGGCTTGAACCCATGTCCCCTGCATTGGCAGGCGGACCCTCAACCACTGCGCCACCAGGGAAGCCCCCAAAGACATTCTTGACCTTCAGAACAATTTGATTTGGTATTAGGTGATACCAAGAAATCATAGTTTATTTTGTTTGGTGTGATAATGGCATTCTGGTTTCTATAAGAAAATGACCATATTTTCTAGAGATGTTTACTGGAGGATGTAGGGGTAAAATGACATGCTATCTGGGATTTGCTTTTAAATACTTTAGCAAAGAAAAAGGAAATGGGAGATTATATGATGTAACTGGCAAGATCTTGGTAACTGTTAAATCTGGGTGATCAGTACATAAGGGTTGAATGCCCTATTTACTCTATTTTAAAATATGTCTACGTTTTTTTCATGTTTAAAAATTCATGTAGAAAAATTTGAAGCACTGAGCTAGAAATCTTTGGTAATAAAATGTATAAAAGCTCCCAAATCTATAATATGGGAAGAAGTTTATAAAAACACATGGCTTTGCTTTTTCCTCTTTTTTTAAAAAATGTTATTTAATTAATTTATTTACTTATTTACTTTTGGCTGCATCGGGTCTTCATTGCTGTGCGCGGGCTTTCTCTAGTTGTAGTGAGCGGGGGCGACTCTTTGTTGCAGTGCAAGGGCTTCTCATTGCGGTGGCCTTCCCATTGCAGAGCACAGGCTCTAGTTGCGTGGGCTTCAGTAGTTGCAGTGCGTGGGCTCAGTAGTTGCAGCACGCGGGCTCTAGAGCACAGGCTCAGTAGTTGTGGTGCACGGGCTTAGTTGCTCCGCGGCATGTGGGATCTTCCAGGACCAGGGATCGAACCCGTGTCCCCTGCATTGGCAGGTAGATTCTTAACCACTGCGCCACCAGGGAAAGTCCCTGCCTTTTCCTCTTAAAAATTTCAAAGAAGTACAAGTTCTAGTGTCCAGGCTCTGGATCTCCCAGCAGCCACAGAGTCTGGGGTGACTCTTCTCTTTCCCCCACCCCCCGTGTACACTCCACACCTGCAGGGCAAAATGACTATACCTGCCAGGCCAACAGAACCAGCCAAAAACTGGCTTCAGAGAGCTCAGCCTCCTTATCATATTCCCATATGGCTTCTCAGACTAGGGGTCAGGGTTGGTGGGGAGTGGGGAGGATGAGAAGCTTTGCTTGTTGTAACATAGAGTGATTTTTCTGGCCTCTGATGTAAGGCAGGGTATAAAGATGATCCTTGTTAAATCCTACTACTATAAGGCATGTTCCTTGGATAGATACATACACATTCTTTTAATCTACATTTTAATCTCATTAATAACTACCTTCCTGAGTTCCTTCAAAGAACAGTTACTGCAATTTTTAAATAATAGCTTACTTTATATTCCATTTTACTCATGTCAGTGACACATGGAGTAAGCAGAGCTCATGACTGGATAATACCCAAGCAGCTTCGAGCTCAGTGGCTACATACCCTCAGTTCAGGGGTCACAACATGCAAATGATGGGAAAAAATGATCCTTGGTTCCTCCTTCCCTCAGCATGTCAAATAACGGCCTGGCAAGTTGGTCTCTGTGACAGTGAATCCCTTTATTGTCTCACCTTGCTGGAAGCCTTGGACAAGACACTTGTCTTCTTCTTTCTCCCTGTCTGAAAAGGAAGGATAAAACACTAGACAGCTCACCCAATTTTTGAGATCTCTGTAAATTAAGTAACTACTTAAGTAGTAACAACAGCTAAAATCCAAATCAACTTTAGCATCATAAGAATCGTTACATACAGTTAAACCCTTCACCTATAGAGTTCATCATTCTTTTTCTACCTTACAACTGCTCTCCAACACAATGCATTTGTAAAGTCACCATAATCACTTGAATTTCTGGGTTATAAAAATGTGTGAATGCTCCCCCATACCCATTTCTGGTCTTTAAAAATGTTATTTCTCTTTTTTAATATTATTAATAGAATTACCCGGGTTGATTTACCTTATATATGTGATTAGATATAATGAAAAGTACCTCAGGCTCAAGTTTAAATCATTTTTATTTAAGCACTGATTTTACAAAATGTTCAAAAGGTGAACTAAATTTACAGCTTAATTTGTTCATGTGTTGATAAATTGCCTTCAAAATACATTGGAGCTAGATGTGTATATAAGATTTTACATGCGTTTTGGAAGAAATCACACAGAAGCAGCTGCTTTTTCAATAAACTTCGCCAGTTTCACATCTCTTTTGGTCAGTCCTCCGCAGTCATGCGATGTGAGAGTTATCTGAACCTAAGAAAGAGAGAAGCAGCTTTGAAAAACCCTGAGTTGCAATTCATGATGCTCTCCTTTGGTAGTTCAGAAATCAATCTATTACTCAATATTTATCTTTGAGAATTGAGGAGATTAAATGATTTAGAAAATACTACATTATGAATAAGCAATGCATTTCCAAAACCCAGTAAACTCCAGCAGCCTCCTAGGGATAAAAAGGTTCTCTCATAAGAAGGGCAAATGAGCTATCAGAATCTCAAATCTTGACTCTTGGGGAAAAAAAAAAAAGAGAGAGAGAGAGATACTGAGGTACCACTTTAACTCCCATTACTTTAATTACACCAGCTATTTTCAGGCCACTGAGAAAAACTAAGCTATCAAATGTAATATCTTAGCAACCATGTTAAAAAAAAGCCCATTTCCAAATTAGGGAAGTGGGGGTGGGGTGGAGGAACAGACTGTTGCCTCTTGACAAATCAATTAAAAAGCAAAAACAAAATTATGGGCAAAGAGAGGCAACTAGGAAATAAAAGTTTATGCTGGTACCTGTATGCTCTGAATTATTCCAATTAAATCACAAAAATGTGAAATTTTCTTTTTTCAAAGAGGACTTTCAAAGAGATAATAGAAACCTCACAGAAATCTAGATGATAAGAAATTCCACATGGCATGATCACCAAGACAAGGACACTTTTTGGGCAAATGTGATTCTTCTCACTGTGCCCCCTTAAAACTACTTGATGAAGTCTTTTCAGTCTGCTCTTTCTCTTAAGAAGGTCAGTTCCCACTGAGAATAGAGAATTTAATAAATAGTTCCTGAGCAAATTTATTAAATAAGGCCATATCTTTCTTATTTGCTACCATCTCTTTCAATAATTTACCTTAAGAGGGTTTAAAAATTTATCTACATGACAGATATTCAAGTTTAATTCAGGAGTCTAATTTGGCCCAACTTTTCCATACTAGTGTCTATAGAAGGTAAGCATGAAAATAAAGAACTTAGTCACTGTTGTCTTGAGTAGATCTGAACATTTTTTTACTAATTTGCAGTAATACACAGGGATTCTGAGAGAAAGAATAAGAGAATATTTTCCTAAGCACAATGACACTTAGCTGCACAGGATGACAAGCAAGAAAGGAAGAAAGAAGTTTCTTAAACTCCAGAATTATGGTGATTCCAAAATCAGGCAATTCAGTTACCTTGTTGTACACATTGAACCACTCCGGGTGATGATTCATCTTCTCTGCTTGTAGGGCAACTCGGGACATAAAGCCAAAAGCCTGCATAAGATGAAGTCGAAAGTGATGACTGACAGTGCCCCCTGCCCTGGACCTGAGAGAGATACCAGAGCAACCCGACCAGAAAAGACATTGCTAGAATCCTTAGGGAAGCCTGGAGAATCAAATATGAAAGCGAATGCTCTCCACAGAGCTGGGGAAGCAGTGTAGCAAGACTGTGACCTGCTGCTGGATGGTGAAAAACAATCAGGCTCAAATAAACAAACCGGGAAATTGGTCTCACCCAGTGACCTGTCTGGGCTGTTTAATTTTCCTCAGGACGAGACTCTCCAAAAGAAGGAATAATTTCCCTTTAATTCAGTGTCCTGGATCTCACTACCTGGCCCCAAATCTTAGAAGTCACTTTTCTTGCAGCACTGCTCCTTTTGTTTTTAGTGACTGGGTTGCTAACTAAGGCATCGACCACAAAGACTATGGGAAAATGTCTTGTGAGTGTGTCTTAAGTCAAAGCTCCGGTAGAAATGAACAACCATCCCATCCCCCAGGCAGGACAGAAGGGGATGAGAGACTGTTTTCATTGACATCCAGAGTGTAACAGAAAAGATGGGCTTGCCCACTCAGGGTCTTCTTGCTACTGCCCAGCGCTGCCATTTCGAGGAGAAAGCACTCCGCCTCGGGGCAGAGGGCTGCAGAGCCAGCCACAGGCATAAGTGGGGGCCTGTAGGGCACTGTCTTCATACCACAGGGAAAGTGCAAACCTAATTTTGTTAAGCAGAAGGCAAACTTGTCCTGAGAGGAAAAAAACCATCTTTTTTGCTTGCTTTCAAATTTTTATGAGGGTAATTGCAAACAGTAGGAGAGTTTGTCTCTTTCATGTCCAGAAGGCAGAAATACTTGGTAAGACTCTAAGGAAGTGGTACATTAATTACAAAGTTACAGTGGAATTCACAGGCATTACCCATTACAGCCACATAAATAAATATTTAACTTCTTTACCCCTATCCAGAAAAACCAATCTGATGTTAGTTGGGCTATGTTTTTTGGATCACCAAATGACATAAGAGTGCATTTCCAAGTTAACAGAAATATGGAAGATGCCATTTTCAAACAATTCTGTCATTCATAATGGTTCCTATCTCAGAATCGATTTTATTCAGGATAAAGATTTCCATTTTGACACTTAATGCCTGAAGGTCTTCCCTATTAGGAAAAGGAAGGAAGTTCAAGAAAAATCCATTTAACTATGTATGGAATTATCAGTAGGAAAACAATATTCACTCTCCCACCCCTTCTCATTTCATAATTTGATTCTCTATGTGAGGGGAAGGAACAAGTCAAATGAGAAAGTTTGTTTTAATTATTCAAACACAGAGTTAACCTGTATTAAATTATTTGAGAATTTTTACCGTTTGCCTATAATGCCTTATTCTCGTTTAGCTTTAGAAGATTTACAATTTCATCACCACCCTGAGAGACATTAAAGACATGGATTTCTTTCTTTTTTTAAAAAAATATTTATTTATTTGGCTGCACAGGGTCTTCAGTTGTGGCACGCGGGATCTTTTAGTTGTGGCATGCGGGATCTTTAGTTACGGCACACAGGATCTTTTAGTTGTGGCATGCAGTATCTTTAGTTGCAGCACGTGGGATCTTTTAGTTGCAGCATGTGGAATCTTTAGTTGCGGCATGCGGGCTCTTAGTTGCAGCATGCAGGATCTAGTTCCCTGACCACAGATTGAACCCAGGCTCCCTGCATTGGGAGTGCGGAGTTTTAACCACTGGACCACCAGGGAAGTCCCAAGGACATGGATTTCTGAGCCAGGGATTCAAATCCCAATTCTACTACTCAACTGTCATGTGATTTAACTCTGAGCCTCAATTTTCTTATCAATAAAATGGTGATAATAATAAAAAGGTCATGTAATTATTTTTATTTAAAAAAAAGAGAGAGATGGGGATATAAGAACACTTAGCACAGCACCTGGCACAGAATGCACATACTGCTACCACTACTGCTTCTGGCCAAACTACATACCGTAAACCTCACAAAACAATGGTAAATGAAAAGCCCTCCCACAGACTTGAGAATCTAAGATTCCAGTTGCTTTCTCTCCGAAGAATGGCTCTCTCCTTTACCCATGTGCCATAAACAGAGACTGACACACATATACTAGACAAAGAGACAATATACTGTGGAATAACACCTTGATGCAGACTGATTGGGGAAAACAGCTGAATAACAAGAAATCAGGTGCACTGTCTAAGTTCTTAAGCCCTGTAGCCACAATTTCTTTGAACCAAGCTATCCTAAAAGGTCCAAAGTGATGCTTAGAATCCTTTAACATTGCTCAAGAGCCAAATGGATCTACTGAGTGGATGATCTGAACATGATCAGAAGTGCTCCTCAAATCTCTGACCACCAGCATGCTATCAGTGTAGTAGTAAAATCTATTCCATCACAAATATGACTTAAAAGAGAACATCCATATCCTAAGAGGTACATTGATCAAAGAAAAAGCATCTACCCTATCTGCATACAATGTTAAAACATAAAAAGTACATCCAAACACCCTCCAAATTTGTATTTTCCTCAGTTTTGCATATTTCCCTTCAACTGTCACCTAATATTTACATTTAATAAAATATCGAAAAGCCTGATAAACCATTTACACAGGATCCTAATTCTTCCTTAGGGAAAGAATACTCTATCTGTTATGGGAGCAAAAAGATAATTCCAAATCCTTCTTCCATATAACAGAACAAATTAATCTTCCAAACATTTAATTTTTTTAATAAATTTATTTAATTTATTTTATTATTATTATTTTTTGGCTGTGTTGTGTCTTCGTTGCTGCACGCAGGCTTTCTCTAGTTGTGGCGAGCAGGGGCTACCCTTTGTTGTTGTGTGCGGGCTTCTCATTGAGGTGGCTTCTCTTGTTGCGGAGCACAGGCTCTAGGTGCGCAGGCTTCAGTAGTTGTGGCACGCACGCTCAGTAGTTGGCTAGGTGCGCAGGCTTCAGTAGTTGTGGCACACAGGCTCGGTAATTGTGTCTCGCATGGTCTAGAGCACAGGCTCAGTAGTTGTGGCGCACGGGCTTAGTTGCTCCGCGGCATGTGGGATCTTCCCGGACCAGGGCTCGAACCTGTGTCCCCTGCATTGGCAGGCGAATTCTTAACCACTGCACCACCAGGGAAGCCCCAAACATTTATTTCTAAATCCACAAATTAACAACATCCGTAACAGTACACATTCAAATTAAAGTAAAAGAATTTCTGCAAGGCAGTTAGATGAGTAGGTAGGAGAGGGAAAAAGCAAAACCTCAAAGGGGAATTTTGATTATATGGAATACAATAAAGAAGGAATATGACTAAACAGCAAACTTGGCAGACAGTGAAAAGCATCTGTCCCTTCTTTCAAAGATTTATTTTTATAGCCCTAGCTACTTGTTACCAGGATGCCAGTTGGAATCTAAAAGCCTTGAGCTAGCTAAAAGTACAGGCTTTCTAAACCATTCCATCAAAGAAATCTGCTAACAGCCCAAGGCAAAATAGATACCAGCAACCCAGTAAGAAGCTTAGAGAACAGGACTGAGAAAATGGACAAATGAAGTAGAAATCAACACAAGTTTAAAATAATTAGAAAATAATAAATACAGAAAACGAAATACATCTAACATACAGATAATTGTTGTCAATAAGAGAACAACAACTTTAAAAAAAAAAAAACAGAAGAAGAAAGAAAAAAACTGGACATGTAACTCAAGAAAAATTTCCAGAAACAAAAGATTTAAGTCTATAGATCGTAAGAATTCAGCCATGTCTACACATTCTAGTGAAGTCAGTGAACTATGAAGATAAAAAAATTCTTTTGGCATCTAGTCAAATAAAATCAACTCACCTATAATGTTGAAAAGAATCTGGCTGACTTCAAACTTCCACATATCAACATTCAACATACAAGTTAGAGGAGCAATGCCTATGAAGACTTTAGAAAATGAAAGTGTGAAGAATTTTATACCCACAGACTTCCCTGGTGGTTCAGTGGTTAAGAATCTGCCTGCCAATGCAGGGGACACAGGTTCGAGCCCTGGTCCGGGAAGATCCCACGTGCAGCAGAGCAACTAAGCCCGTGTGCCACAACTACTGAGCCTGCGCTCTAGAGCCCGTGAGCCACAACTACTGAGCCTGCGTGCCACAACTACTGAAGCCCGCATGCCTAGAGCCAATGCTCTGCAACAAGAGAAGCCACTGCAGTGAGAAGCCTGCACACCGCAATGAAGAGTAGCCCCCGCTTGCCGCAACTAGAGAAAGCCCGCGCATAGCAACGAAGACCCAATGCAGCCAAAAATAAATAAATAAATAATTTTTTAAAAAAAGAATTTTATACCCAGCTAAACTGTTGTTCAAAATTAATGCAAGAGACATATGTTTTTTAAATGCAGTAACTCAGGGAATAATTTCCATTCACCCTTCTTGAGGAAATTTTTATTAAAGGATGAAATATAAGTAACTAAGAGATGAATGCAGAAACTATACCAAAGGTATTGACAGTGAGTAATAAATTCACTCAGCTCTAGAAATGCATTTTAAACAACTGTGGGGATTATAGTTACAGAATAAAATGTAAATGTTATAAAGTATTAAAAGGGTTAAAGATAATAGAAATAGGGAAGGTAGATGAAAGTTAAAAAAAAATCTTTAAAAGTTGAAAGATCAAGTGTTAAAGATATACTTATATTTAAAAGTATAAAACATAAGCACTAGAACTAAAAAACAATATGAACTAAAATTTTAGTTCCTAAACGGAAAGTAGGAAAAAGTAGAAGTGTAATTTTGATATTGCTTAGCGAGGAGACCACTATCTAAAGAAATGTTAGCTAAATGCTATCTAAAGAAATGGAGGGGGACTTCCCTGGTGGTCCAGTGGTTAAGGCTCCGCGCTTCCAATGCAAGGGGCGTAGGTTTGATCCCTGGTCAGGGAACTAAGATCCCACATGCTGTGCAGTAAGGCCAAATGAATAAATAAATAAATAAAATAACATTTAAAAAAAAAAAAGAAATGGACGATTACATTTGCTAGGTAAAACTATACTTTTAATAGTACCCACAAGAAGAACAAAATTTAGAAGAAAACAAGCACAAAACAACTTAATTCACAATTAAGTAAAGGAAAACACAATTAAAATGCAACAACCCCCCCCCACAATCCATATAATGATTTAAGATAAGGGAGAAAAGAGTATATTGGTTCTGTCATGTTTTATAAGACCAAACATCTTTCCAATCAATAAATGTAAAGAGCCTAAATCCAACCAGTTAAAAGAAGAGAGAACGTTACAATGGATCACAAAGCAAAACTCAACCACTAGAAATAAAAGGACATAGGCAAATGTAATTTCTTTTAAGAAATCATAAGTGTAGGGCTTCCCTGGTGGCGCAGTGGTTGAGAATCTGCCTGCTAATGCAGGGGACACGGGTTCGAGCCCTGGTCTGGGAAGATCCCACATGCCACGGAGCAGCTGGGCCCGTGAGCCACAATTGCTGAGCCTGCGCGTCTGGAGCCTGTGCCCCGCGACGGGAGGGGCCGCGATAGAGAAAGGCCCGCGCACCGCGATGAAGAGCGGTCCCCGCACCGCGATGAAGAGTGGCCCCCGCTTGCCGCAACTGGAGAAAGCCCTCGCACGAACCGAAGACCCAACACAGCCAAAAATAAATAAATAAATAAATAAATAAATAAGAAAATCCTTTGAAAAAAAAAAAAAAGAAATCATAAGTGTAATTTAAATTATAAAGTATATCCACAATGAGGATGAAGACTGAATAACTGTGAATATCTATATTGCAATAACATAGCATCAAAATCAATGAGACAGAAATGACAGGGTTCATGGGCCAAAGAGAAATATTTGTAGATGGAGACTTTAATTCACATCTCTTAAGCCATGGCAGATTAAGTGAATAAAAGTAAGGATACGGACTACTTAAAAACATAATTTAAAAGGTAGATGTAATTGATGTATTTTAAACTCTAAAACTTGAGACTATAGCTTTTAAAATATATTTCGAACATGCACAGAAACCGAATATATATTACCCCACAGAGAAAATCTTAATAATCAAAAAGTAGAAATAGTACTGATACCATTCTCCAATAAAATTAAAAACAAAACTAGGACACTAATGTAGCAAAAAGTACTACCTGAAGAAATTTTAAATCCTTCTTTTAAAACTCTTGGGTCAATGTTCATTGCAGCACTATTTACAATAGCCAGGACATGGAACCAACCTAAACATCCATTGACAGGCGAATGGATAAAGGAGATGTGACATATATATACAATGGAATATTACTCAGCCATAAAAAGAAGCAAAACTGAGTTATTTGTAGTGAGGTGGATGGACCTAGAGTCTGTCATACAGAGTGAAGTAAGTCAGAAAGAGAAAAACATATACCATATGCTAACGTATACATATGGAATCTTAAAAAAAAAAAATGGTACTGATGAACCTAGTTGCAGGGCAGGAATAAAAAGGCAGACATACTGGGAAGATCCCACATGCCGCGGAGCAACCAGGCCCGTGAGCCACAATTGCTGAGCCTGTGCGTCTGGAGCCTGTGCTCCACAACAAGAGAGGCCGCGATAGTGAGAGGCCCGTGCACCGCGATGAAGAGTGGCCCCCACTTGCCACAACTGGAGAAAGCCCTCGCACAGAAACGAAGACCCAACACAGCCATAAATAAATAAATAAATAAATAAAATACTTGTTGAAAACTCAAGGAAAATCAAGTTTCAACACCTTAGATTTAAAAAAAAAAAAAGGAAGAAAAAAGAGGCAGACATAGAGAATGGACTTGAGGACATGGGGTGGGAGGGTGAAGCTGGGGCGACGTGAGAGTAGCATTGACGTATATACACTACTGAATGTAAAATAGTTGGCTGGTGGGAAGCAGCAGCATAGCACAGGGAGATCGGCTCCGTGCTTTGCGTTGACCTAGAGGGGTGGGATAGGGAGGATGGGAGGGAAGCTCAAGAGGGAGGGGATATGGGGCATGTGTATGCATATGGCTGATTCGCTTTGTTGTGCAACAGAAATTAACACAGTATTGTGAAGCAATTATACTCCAATAAAGATCTATTAAAAATAATTTTTTTTAATTAAAGTTGCTGAAAAAAATCAGATAAACAAAACAAAACAAAAAAAAAAAAAAAGAAAAACTCGGGTCAAAAAAGAAATCAATACTAAATAGAAAATAATTATTATTAATTATTATTTCTATTATTTAATAGAAATTAGTAATGTAAGCATTACATATGGATACATCTAAAGCAATAATCAGAGTAAACTTCTTTAAATACTTAAATTATCTTAAATTAATGAACTTTAAAGAATTAAAATAAATTAATTAAATATCCAATCAAGAAAGTAGATAAATAACAAGAAAATAAATTTAGGGAGGAGAGCAGGAATGAATATAAATAAAGGGAAAAGCAAATGTAAATTAATTAGGAAAGAGAAAAAAATGGTATAACTACTGAATCCAGAAGCTGTATCTGGAAGAATTATATAATAGAAAATTGGTTGCTTCCTATAAAAACAAACAAACAGAAAGATAGGGAGAGAAAGTACAGATAAACAAAACAGGAAATGAGAATGGGGAAGAAACTACAGTTACAAGAGAAATTTTAAAACATACAATAAATGAATTTTGAACAAATACAAGGTGTATACAAATAAATTTTAAAACATGGGTAAGATAGTTCTCTGAGAAATAAAAATTATCAAAACTGACCCTAGAAGAGAAATAAATCTAAATAATTAAATAACTGTAAAAGAGAAATGTGTCTAAGAGTGACACCAAAAAGTAACAGTTCCCAATCATTTCACAGAGGAATTCTACCAAACCTATATGGAACAGTTAACTCTAATACTGATTAAACTGTTCCAGAGCAAAGAAAACGAAGGATATTTCCAAATTATTTTTATAAACTACCATAACATTGTCTCCAAATTCTCACAGAGATGGAATATAGTAATGAAACTACAGATTGATCCCATATTAATTGAAATCCTAATAAACAGAACTTTGCAGTACACTGAAAGAACAAACACAATGACCAAATAGGATATATTTTAAGAATGCAAGGATGGTTCAATATTAGGGAATTATTAATATAATTTACCATATTAATAAATCAAAAGAGAAAAATCATATATGACTTCCATAAATTCTGAGAAGATATTTGATAAATTCAGTATTTATTATGTATTAAAGTTCTTAACGAAATAAGAATATATGGGCCCCTCCTTAAATGACAGACTATATTCGCAGTTCAAAAGGCAACATCTTTCTTAATGGGGAAACACATTGAAGTCAAGAATAAAAGAAGCCAAAAAAATGTCAATAGCCTTCTTATAAACACAATGAATCAGAAAATACACTGGAAGAAAAGTTCCCATCTAAAATGGCACCAAAAATTATCCAGGAGTAACCTTAATAAGAAATGCATAAATTCTACATGCAAAAAACTTTAAACCACTACTAAAAAATAGGCGGTGGCACGGTGGTTAAGAATCTGCCTGCCATTGCAGGGGACACGGGTTTGAGCCCTGGTCCGGGAAGATCCCACATGCCACGGAGCAACTGAGCCTGTGCGCCACAACTAGAGCCTGTGCTCTAGAGCCCGTGAGCCACAACTACTGAGCCCACGTGCCACAACTACTGAAGCCCGTGCGCCTGGAGCCCGTGCTCCACAACAAAAGAAGCCACCACAATGAGAAGCCCACACACCGCAACGAAGGGTAGCCCCCGCTCACCACAACTACAGAAAGCCTGCGCGCAGCAACAAAGACCTAACGCAGCCAAAAATAAATAAAAATAAATAAATAAATTTTTAAAAAATAGATAAATCTTACTAAACTAAATTTTTTTCTGTGTGACAATAAAAGTCAACAAATTAAAAGACAACAAACTGTATTTGCAGTATACATTTCCTTAGCATATCAAGAGATCTTATACAAATTAATAAGAAAAAAACCAAACACCCAATTTTTTCTAAGTGGGCAAAGGACATAATAGATAACAGAGAAAAGAAATCAAATGGTTCTTAAACATAAAAACTGCTCCATCTCATACATAAGAGGAGTACAAATTAAAATAAGTTACATGTCAATTTTATCTCAATAAATCGGGGTGGAGGGAACTAAGTTAAACCTATCAGTTTGGCAAAGATCAAAAAGTTTGATAATATTCTGTTAGTGAAGATACAGGAGAAAAGGCACTCTCATATTTTTGGTGAAAATAAATTGATATAATAATCACTATGGAAGAGAATACAACAACATTTATCAAAATTAAAAATGCCTATGCCCTTAGGAAAAAATACGATTACGTCTTTCAGCCAAGCAATTCCACTTCTAGGAATTTGTCCTGCAGACATACTCACACATAAATTACAAGAATGGTCACTGCAGCACAGCCTGTACAGCGACAGTCTCGAAAGAGCCAAATGTCCATCAATAGAGAGCTGATTAAAATGTATTATGGTACATTTATTCACTGGAATACTATGTAGCCATTAAGAAGAAAGAGAAAACTCTTTATCCTCTGACTAGAAATACCTCCGAGATATATTACTAAATGGGAAAAAATGCATAACAATAGTCTATAAATTGTATAAAAAGAAAAGAAAAGAAAGTATGTGCATTAATATCTCTGGAATGATATATAAGGATCTGGGAATAGTGAATGATGGGGGGTGGAGAGGGAGAACTGGGTGGTTGAGAATCAGGAACAGGAAGAGGCTTACTATACTCCTTGGTACCTTTTGACTTTTGAACCAATATATACATGATCTACTTTAAAAGTTAGTCAGCTTGGGAAAAAATGAAGAAGCCATGCAAATGAAGGTCTCACTGTAAAGGGAGCTGGGATCCTGCGATGTATGTATGTAACCTGGTTCATATTAAAATATTTTGGCTCACATTAACTTCTTAACATATGCCTACCTGTTTAGGTGGGTTTTTAGTGCCAATTTATAGCATAGTTTGTCTATGAGCCATGTTCTCCTGAGCCACGGCCATTTCAAACAAACATATGTCCAACAAATAGCATATAATGGCTGATAATGGTTTCAGTCTTTCCTCTATTGCAAATTACAAACGTTTTATGAACAAGTCCATGAATGCATGATGAAGTATGACTTTTTAAGTCACTCTGCCATTTTATGGAATGTAAGCATTACAATCACAGTAAATTGGGCCAATGAAGTTTGTCATTTGGAAATCTCCAAACCATCAGCAATTAAAAGATTTTTCCATGAACCCCAAATCAAGTATTCTTTGGGAAGTTTAATTTTTCTTAAAGTTCCTTTTGTTTCAGTTTATTCCATGAAAATATGAAAGACTATCAGATGCACAAAACCGAAACAAAAATCCTGTATTGATCTGTGAAATGTTTAACAGCACCCTGAATTTAAAACGCAGCTTCAGTCCAAATAACATGATTTATTAAAGTTCTAAGACTTAACTTCTAGCACATATTTACAATATGAATCTGTCATTACTCAGAGCAATTCTCTTTGATATGTTCTTTAAATCAGCTGCCTTTTATATTTTGATTATAGACTATTTTAATTATGCAGTAAAAAAGAACATATCTCCCACTAAGAAAATGAGCACCAGCAACTCCAAAGTAATTTCCCCAGTACAATCTCCATTAAGCCTCTAAATACTTCCTTTACTAATTCAATGAATTAGAACTCTATTGTTTATGAATCACCTTTATGTTTGTAGGCCTATAACCCTTCTTTTATAAAATACAATTGCTATGGAAGGAAACGATATTTATGTCTGATTAGAAATGAAAACACTATTACATAAATCAGTTTGGGCATTTCTTCACGTCTTGAAACATGATCGGCAATTTAGTCTAATTGGTGATCAAGGAAACTATCTTGTGATCAATTAAAGTAATTACCAAATTCCGGCAACACAACCTACCTTAATTTCAGCTAGAGTCTGCACTTCTTCAACTTTAATTAAAAATAATGAAAATTATTAAGCAAAATGCACAGCAAGATCATTGCCAAGCACGCACATGTCACAGGACAGGACCTTCCCTTGGTGTTGGTGACTGATCAATCACATAAACATTGCTTGGTGCACCAAGGAAAGGCATTCTTTGCCCCCAGAATATGATTACATGTCTCACGATGACTTTCTCTGAAAAACACTCAACTGTTCTAGCCACTGCAAAGGGAACATCAGATCTTAATCTGCAGGCAACAGACGAATATTCTCAACTTGCAACACAAGAAATGTGAGGAGCAGATCCAACCAAAGATGTGTTTGATCATGCTTTTTTTCTCCAAACTGTCACTGGTATTTTGACACAGTGGTCAATTGCAGAGGCTTTAGGGTCAGAGACCTAGGTTCAAGTCCTGGCTCTGCTATTCACTAGCTATGTGACCTCAGAGACATTGCTTAACATTTGAAATGAGTCTCAGTTTCCTCATATGTTTAAAGGGGATAATTCATGTAACAAACTTTACAGTATGACAGGCATTCTATTAGGCACTCAGTTAATGCTAGTGTTTATTATCATCAACAACACTTTAACATTATAGTGTCTATGGCCTGGAAAGGAAGAATTCCTTTCCAAACCCAGTACAAGAACAATAGGAAGGCCAAAGAAATCCACCTTTGCAAGGCTGAGAAAACCAGAAACATATTTAGAACGGTTTCTCGATGTATCCTCAGAAGAAGATTTCCAGTGGAACTGGCAATCTGTCAGTGAGCTTCTTAGCCAAACAGGTGACTCACATCTCCTTGAGAAGCCAAACTGAAGGCCTTGCCTGCAGACCATCCCCTAGGCAGTCCGGTGTGTGTGTGTCTGGGCAGACAACCCCCGCCGATCCAGGGCCCCTAGGCTACCTGCCTTCTACGCGCTCTACTGCAGAGCCCAACATTTCCAACAACTCAGGCCAAGAATACCCAACTCTGAAGCTAAAACTGGCTTCCCCAGGCACTTGAGACAATGTCCACAAGCTACTGAAAGAGCAGCCCGCTCTTCTGTGCCTTAGGCTGAATTAGTGCCCCCTCAGTTGTGGCAATAAGTACACCACCTGTGAGATAGCACACTCACTTCTAAACATTACTTTCAAAAGCTGTACTCACAGAGCCATAATATTTTAGAGCCGTTAAAATAAGTTCCTAAGTCATCATATTTTTTGCAATAATCATAATATCCTAATTAGGCCACTTTGAAAAATAAGGCAGCTCTTTTAGCTAATTACATGGTACTACCCTCAATGTATACTGTTAAATGAAAAAGCAAGGTGCAAAACAGTTTTCTTTGCAGAATCAGGATTTATAATTACATTAGTAAACTCCTCCTGAATTCCTAGGGAGACTACTGTTTGATAAAGGTCTACTACTATGAATCCACTCTTCTCAAGGCAGCAGAGTTAAGCAACATAAACACCTGTACACACAATTTTACCTAAGAGTCCTTCGTTTTTGTTCCATTTTCAGTGAAACTTCTCTAACTAGATAAGTTTCACACAGCTTTCTGTGCCAAAAAGACGTTCTGACCAAGATGACCACAAGCTGACAACACCTCTTCCCTGAAAAGACACCACTCATTTCCGAATTCCTCTGCGCATATATTTAAATTACATTTCCCCATATCATCATCAGCTACTACTGGGCAGACCAACAGCTAAATCTGATTAGCTCTTTCTAGAATTTCTCACAATCCTTTAGTTTTGCTCTCTTGGAATCAGCACATTTCACCAGCTTTCTATCCATCCTTTCCCCCTAAAGCAGACCAAAACAATGGTTTCAAAATCACCCGAGAGGAATCCACCAGAGAAGCCATTAACACTGATTTCCCTAATGTCAAAATAACTTCTGATGCCTCACTGTTCACTGCTGCTATTCATTATTGCCAATCAGTTGCCTCAGAAAAGTCCTGTTGGAGGTTTTTTTCCTAATCTGCTGATAATCCATATTTATTAGCTTTCAGGAGTCTTACGGGGGAGAGGTATGGCAAAGACTACCAAGGTTTTTTGTTTGTTTTGTTTTAGCAACCCTGTAAGAATTACAATTTACACTCCTTCATATTGTGATCATTATAAAATTTATAAAAATTCAAATTTATATAGAAAAATATCCCTAGGATTCAACTTCATGCATCCAAACCACTACGATATATGGAGTATCTGGCCAAATACATTTTTTTTAATGGAATAAAAAAATGGAATAATATGCAAAATGGCAGTCTTCTCCCTATCTTTTCTTCTTTATAATCAACTGGTTCCTTTTAAGAGATGCAACTAGTACTTACACTATATAATTCCAGTTTATATCTGACGGGAAACTGCCTTGCCTTATTATATATATAAGGTTGTATATGCACCTAATTTTAAAAAGAGAAAGAGAGAAAAGACAAAATGGTTTCTTTCTGCCCAAACTGGGATGTGTTATATTAAACTGAAAGTCAAGATCCGGTAACAATAACCAAAAGGGTGGAGGAAGAAAACAAGGGCTCAGGGCAAAAAGAACACCCACTCCCCTACCATCTGGGCGTGGGGACACTCAAAAAGCATTTTAAAGAAACAAAGCAGTATCTGATCTGGCTTAATGGTACAGTAAATACATTTTCTACAAGCGGTACACATTTTGTAAAACAGTCTCATTCCACTTCACAAAATATCCGATGGTATAAAAAGGTCTGCACATTGGTGAATTCATACTTATCCTTTCTTTTACTTATTTTTAAACAAGAATCAAGTCTCCTTGTAAGAGTTTTTAGGTACAGTTTTAGCAACATTTGCCAATATTTTCTGTAGGAAAAATACATCACCCAAATATTCAAGCCCCATCAGACATCCTGATCATTCCACAGAGGACATCCAGTGATAGACGGCTGCAATGCATCACTGGAAGAAAACAGCCTGCCAGACCCGCTTCTCAGAAAACGATGCCAATCCAGAAGAAGCCCGCTGTGGAAACACACCATCCCATAAGTCGTCTGTATTTATTTGTTTCAAAGTGCACACACAGGCTATGAACTTGGAAAGGTCCCTGAACCTGTCAGTCTCCAGACGCTGAGCTGAAGCAAACCACAAATATATTCCGAATTTATCCTCAATCCGTTATGATGAGGCTTAAGGAGAGCTCTCTTCCTACCCTTACTGATTGAAACTAGGTACATTTTTGGTTTTGTGTTCTAAACAGTATTACTAAAGAATTAAAAGGAAAATATCAGGGCTTGAGGCACAAAGAGAGTAAAAAAAGCTTAGCACTTACCCTATTTTTGGTATCAAAAGATCACAAGGTCTGCTGGGGGGTGTCATCGTATCCCGAAAAGTTCTAATCCCAGCTCTGCCTCATTCTATGGCCTTAAGCAAATCCTAAATCTGTCTCACTTCTCCCAGCCTTTGTAAATCGGAGGCTCTACTAATTCTTAAGTTCACTGTAAGTGTACGGAGGTCTCATAAGAACACGCAGAGTGCTTTGCACAAAAAATGTGCTACTGTGTGGAACACTGAAAAGGTTCCAATTTGCTTGAATCCTACACAAAGTAATTTTACTCCATTTTTTTAATCTAGAAATTTTGCTCTGTGTAGCCAAATAAATTTAGATGCATCCTGAATACAAATGAAAAACTCTCTGTGTTTAAAATTCACAAATAACTCTAATAACTGAGAAGACAGTAATGAATAGAGGAAACACTTAAAAGAATAAATGGTTACTTAAATCAATTCTTTTTGTAATATTCTTACATAAATTACCTTAACTTCAGCTGTTGATCAAGTAGGGTTTTGGGGTTTGGGTTGTTTTTTTGCTTTTTTTAAAATAACTCACAAAATCCTGAAAGAAAAAGAAACGGTTTGTTTTCCTTGGCGTATGTAAATGGGAAAGTTTTTCTCCTCCTTAGAGCAGGCTCCCATACGGTTCCACCACAGAGCAGTTGCCTTCTCTGTGCAGGTGAGGGCTGACGGGCAGGCAGCACACAGCAAAGCTCCATCTCCGCACCAAGACCTGCACAGCTCACTTACAATCCCATCAGAGGAAAAGAACACAACTAGCTCTAAAACACTAGGACAAAGAAAGCATACAGATCCTGATGGAGTGAGAGTGCTTTGCCATTTGATGCAACTGCGAAAGAGAAATTCTTCCCTTTTGTTTTTATAAGTTTATTATTTCATACCTATGCAAATCATACTTTATATATTAGGCAATAATATTTGAGAAATACTCAAGTCAAATTAAAGGCTTCAATAGCCTTGCCAAAAGCACTGTGATTTTCCTATAAAAAAATTATTCCAATTTGTTGATCTTACATAGGATGAAACATACTGTAACAATCTTCATAATTTATGTCCTGTTGGGACACAATGATTTAAAGTAACATAATACAGAGCCGCATCATGGCTAATCTAAACCACCTGACCAGATAAACACCAGCTTCCCTTCTCTCTTCAGCAAGGGCATTTCTGTTTATTGTCATATCATTTCCTCATTCTAGGAACATGCAGAATAAATGCAGCCAACCTGCATTTCAGTGGGAGGCTGAGCTGGCCTTTCCCATGTCAGGAGGTTTGTGCGCACACAGGTACCAGTACAATGTCAAGGGCTTACAAGACAGAAAACAATCCAAGAATTCCACCCTCAAAATCATTTACAGTGAAGCAAATATGGATTCATCCAGTACAATCTGGACCAGGTGTGGTGTTATAAACCACAGTCTTTGGGCTTTTTTTTTTTTTTATAATGTCACTGAAGAGGTAATTTTTTAAAACAAATTATGGGGCTTACTATGAGCCAAACTTTTATAAATGCTTCAATCATGCCTCTTGCCATGCTCACAGGCACTCATGATCTGATTAACCAAACTGAAATGCCCAAATTAACCAACATATTTTGGGGAGGAGGAATCCTGATAGAAGAGAAAGACAAAGAACCCATATACGGCACTAACCATGGCCATTTCTGGTACACAACTGCACAGGCAGATTTCAAATTGTGAGGTTTCTCTAGGGTCCAAATCCCTTCGCCCTCCTCCCATATGCAAACCTTACTGGGCAGAGGGAGGTTTTCAAGGGGACTTAAGGGAAGGTTTAAAGTTTCAATCGTGAAAGAAAAAGTGCAGGAACACATGTGCATTCAGCAGATAACAATTCACTGAAAATATTTTAAATCAAAACAAAACGCCTGTCTGACCAAATTTTTATAAACTTGGTTGGGGAAGAGGAAAACAAACAATTGTATAAGGGTGGTTTCAAATATTGCTTTCTGCTATTACTGAGAATTTTCAAAGCTTTTCATGCTCCATTGGAAACAGCTCTGCTTCACAAGCTGTTCTGGTTGGTCCAGCCAAAGAAATCGTCTGATACACTTTATTATAAGTTTATCGATTTGCTTACCCAGGCAAATATATTTAATTATCTTTGCCCATGAAGACCAATGTAAAATAGGATTCCTCCACTGAAAGCAATGAGATTACTTAAACACAAGTGGATGAGACAGAACTAGCAGATACTAGGCAACTGCATCCCAACCCCAGCTCCACTGAAGTCCACACTACAACATCCTAACTCAAGTCCACCAGTCCCTGAATGCGCAGAAGCTAAGCCAACTTGACTAGCACCATTTTTCAGTCTCACCCGTATCTGCAGAGGAAAGGAGACAGCAAGTAGTTACATTTCTATCACAATCTGGAGCTTTTTTGATTTGCGAAATTAAGGGAAAATACCATTTTGGAATATCCTTTTTCAGGCAATAGACATAAAATAACTTAGGTTTGAACACTATTGCACATTTATAAAAATTTAAGGTAATAAATTACAAATCTGCAGTATCATGGGTGACATTCCAAGTAAGTGCTATCAACAGTGAATTGTGGTAAAAAGTAGATCTTTTCTGCCCTAAAGTACTCACTACCTGGACTGAGGCCCCACTTGCACTCCATCTTTGCACCTTATGTACACCCTCGCAGATTTCCAGAACCACTTCAAAATCAGCTCATGCTGCTCTGAAGTCACAAGGGCTTAGGTCACCATGTCACTGGCTTCATGCATGGACAGGGGTTCTCTAAGGACAAAGAGCCTTGTCACTGGGCTACTATGTGACTGTCCCCAAGCCCTGACCTTTGCACAATCCTGAACCTTAATTTTTTATTAATCTGTATACCAGAAGGTTATCCCAGCAATTCCATTTTTAGATCTATACCTTAAGGACACTCTCACACCTGTCCACAAGGAAATATAAGGATGCATGTTACAAAACTTACTGTAGTAATGAACATCAGAAAGAACAAATACCCATCAATAGGGAAATAGATCAACTGTGGGTAACTTATTTAATTTTTAAATTGATTTGCAGAGGAAAAGAACATTTTAAAAACACACTTAAAAAAAATTTTTTTAATTTTAAAAACTAAAAAAAACAAAACACATCTACTGTAACAGAAGCATACAATGAGATGTAAAGACTATCAGTCCAAGAATCCAAAACCTGGGTTCTAGACCCAGACCTTGAGCAAGCTACATGTCTTGGCTAGGTTGAGATTCCCATCTGGACATAGGGAGATGATGTGTACCAACTGCATAGCACAGTGCCCTCACACACACAGTCAAGTTCAATGAAAAAGAATATTAGCTAATAAGAATAGCAGCAGCATACAATGGAATAACTATACAGCCATAAAAAATAATGAAATAATGCCATGTGCAGCAACAACATGGATGGACCTAGAGATTACCATACTAAGTGAAGTAAGTCAGAAAGAGAAAAACAAATACCGTATGCTATCACTTATATGTGGAATCTAAAATATGACACAAATAATAATAAATATGTCACAAAGGAACTTATCTACGAAACAGAAACGGAGTCACAGACATAAAGAACAGACTTGTGCTCACCAAGGAGGAAGGGGGGTGGGGGAAGGATGGAATGGGAGTTTGGGGTGAGCAGATGCAAACTATTATATAGAGGATGGATACACGACAAGGTCCTACTGTATAGCACAGGGAACCATATTCAATATCCTGTGATAAACCATAATGGAAAAAAATATGAAAAAGAGTACACATATATGTATAACTGAATCACTTTGCTGTATAGCCAAAATTAACACAACAATGTAAACAACTTCAATAAATTTTTAAATGATAACAATAATAATAATAATAGCACCACCTAATAGACACAAGGAACAATTTACCTCTGATTACTTCCTGATTATTTCAGCATTAACCATAAATTGTTTTTTCATTTACTTGGATACACCTGAGGAGACTCCTTTCTGATTAAGTAGCACCCTCTGAACATAATTAATTCTTGCTGACTCTGTATGGATCATCGTCTATCGCAGGGGCTGAAATACCACTGATTCTCACTGTTCCATTCTGGATAAAGAAGGAAAGGGGAAAACCCAAAGGGCATTTAAAAAAACCACCACTCCAGGCCAGGCATTCACACAACCCCGCAAACAGGCTGACCCTTCCTGTTTTGCAGAGGAGAGAACTGAGGCTCCAAGATGAGCCAACCACCTAACAAAAAGTGAGGCTGGGATTCGAATTCAAGCATGCCCAACTCCAAAGCCTCCGTGTGGGTTCAGGACAAACCTCTCATGTCAGATTATACTTTTTCCATTTCTTCCTTTTACCTAAAAGCTAATTATAGCAAAACTAAGTTTCCTGTAATTTTTATTCTAAAAACTTAATTACAAGAGAAAAATAAAGCATTATAGAAGGTTTAGAGAAAGAAGTAAAAAACTATTCTATATTTTGTTTTTATTTTTTCCCTGTGCCCTTTTTCCCACAACTGTCATGATAATATTCTTTTATACTGTGGATCCTGAACCATCTTATTACATTAAAACATCCTACCCATTCTCCATGTGGCTCCGTGGTCTTCTTTACTTATTTTTAGAAGCTGCATAGAATGGATAACTTCCTCTTATAGAAACTATTTCACGTAAATAGTTCAATCACGTAGAAGAGAGACATGTATACAAATACGTCTTTTTAAGCCAAGCCTTCTGAACATAGATTCTTTTTTTTAACTGAAGTACAGTTTATTTATGTTTCACGTGTACAGCAAAGTGATTCAGTTGTGTGTATATATATATATTCTTTTTCAGATTCTTTTCCATTATAGGTTATTACAAGATATTGAAAAGATTCTTTGAATTCTCTAACAATGCACATTGTGGAATTTCAGAGGTAAAACTGAGGAACAACTGTATAACTGGGGGTTTATGGAACAAATGAGAAGCCTTTTTTTAAATCCTTTTTTTCAAAGTCCAGTGAGAACAGTAGACTGCATAATAAAGTCTTCTTTAACTGAGCGCTTATTAAAGCAACCGATTAGTTCAGGTATTAACTGTCTGCTGTGCCAAAACCATGACAACTGAAACTGTTAGAACAAATACTCCACCCACCAAACTGGAAACGGCAGGGTCATCAAATCCTCCAGTGTGCAGGCAGTGTGCCCTGTGGAAAGATCCCCAGAGTAGCCTTCTCTGGGACCTGAGTTCTTATCCTCAAATATTTCTCCCAGCCACATGTGACTGTGGGCACACCACCCAACTTTCTTTTTTTCCCTTTTTTTTTTTTTTTTTTGGCCGCGCAACGCGGCTTATGAGATCTTAGTTTCCCAACCAGGGATCGAACCCGGGCCCCCCGCAGTGAGAGCACGGAGCACTACCTGCTGGTGGGAAATTCCCACCACCCAACTTTCACACTGAGCTCCCCAATTTGCCCAGGAGAAGACTACTCACTGAGGGGCAGAGAGAAGGCCCAGGAGTCAGGATACAAAAGAGCTCTGTTTTCGTCTTTAGTGCCTAGAGAACAGAGTACTGCTCTGAAATGACCTGCATCTTAAGTTTTCAAAATTATGATATTGGTAGAGTTTCAAAATGAAGTCAAAGTCTCCATTACCCTCTTGGTTTGCCTAATCTCCCTCAAGCACCCAGTGAAAACTTGGGGCCATGCCTACCCTGGTTTCTGAGATGTATTCTTCATGGAAACCTTGAGAGTTATGGCCAGTTGCAAATCCCGGGTTATAATAAAACAAAAAATATGCTGATCTGTAAATACGGGGAGTGGGCATGAGGTCAGAAATAAACAGGGGGTGGTTCTGAAAGAAAGGCACAATCCAGAGAGCCATGTTTCACAAGACCAACAGGGTCGGAACTGGCAGGGACTGTAGCCCAAATCCCCAAGGCTCAGAAAAACATGCCTTACAATTTTCAGTTTGAATTTGTTTTCCTTACAAAAAAAGGTGTGCTGCTTTAACTTTAAATCTCTCTGGACTCATGCAGTATGATATGGAAAAGTGCCCGAAAAGTCCTGTGATACAGAAAGACCCAGAAGGGAAAGTGAGAACTCCCACCTTGGATAGTTACTCCTCCCTCTCAGCCCTGGCCTCCTCACGTGGGAGGAAGGGGGTAGACCAGTGATGGCAGGGCTCCTCCCACTGTGTGACAACGACCAGCATAAGGAGATAAGTGCTGTGTTCCCTGGTGATAAAAAAAAAAACAAAAAGGATTCTTCTCATTGCACGGACTGGGGTTTTCCTAAGCCAGCAACCATATTGTTTAGGAAGTGAGAGTTTGTTTCTTCATGGTAGTTAGGAAAGAACCTGGAGTTCTCTGTCTGGCATAAATGACCTATTTGGGACCTCAGAAGTGTTTTTACAAGCTCCAGTAGAACTTTAAGGTAGTTAAGTGTCCAATTTATCTTTCAGTTTCATATATTGTGAGAACAGACCCCAAGTCACAAATGTCTGTCTCAGCCTTTCACAGAGAGCACTTTTGAACCACCTTATGTGTTTTTCTTATGTGTTTGTTTCCTTCTTTAGATGCATCAGAGGTTTTAGGCCTAGAGATCGTGTCTTCACACGACAGATGCTGCACAGGATTTAAGTGGTCTGTGCGTTTTGGCACAGACTGGGGCGCTCTGCATCACCCTTTCTCCTGACTGCCTCAGATTTTGGTAAAATCCCCGTCAAAAATGATGAAGGTTCCTACGACCCAGAAGATGCCCCTTACATATTACACAGGCATTAACAGGTTATGGATACAAGGTTCTAAAAATTCCAGAATCTCAAAAAACAAACAGAAACAAAATCCAAAACCTGAATATAAGAAAATCATGACTACATTAATATAAGCATGTAATAAAGTTAGAAATTCTATCTGGCCACCTTCTTATTGTGTACCACTTTCTAAGAAGGCAGGGCCATACTGAATAATGACAACTAAAAGACACACATATGCCTTTTTGAGAAGGTTCAAGGTTGGTGTTTTCTCTCAAAATTCAATACTATTCAGTATTTTCTTCCAATATATTTCCTTTAAACATCAAATATGGTCAGGTATATTCCAAATAAGATTTTTTTTTAAAGACTAAAAGGATACTTATAATAATGGATTTAAGAAAAATCTGCTCACAAATCTGACAATAGAGAAAATGAAGGTTAAATTATTATAGCCAGCATTTATATCATTCCATTTAAATAAAGATTTTGATTTTAGAAGTAGAGGTAGGCTCTATTTTATTTTAAAAATTTCAAAAATTAACGCTAAATAAAGAGGTTTTTTTTCTTTTTGGTGCAACACCTTTCTTTTGCCACTTATAATTTTATGAGTTAGTAATAAATGACTTTGGTTACATCAAAACAAATGGGAAATGGTTTGGGTTTTGATGCAATTTTTTAAAAGCTCGTAATAAGTTCCTTTACAGCACTCTAAATATATATTTTTTAAAGTAATTAAAATTTCCAAACATAATGTTTGAATTTCAGACAGAATTCAAGTATTCCTAACTTGACAGCCTCCTAACTCTATTCCTTCCCCCTCTCCGCCCCACACTACCTCAGCTCAGCACCACTTCCCAGCCTCCACTCTCACACAGAAGCAAGTCAAAGGTTAATTTCCATTCTAAGTCAAACTCTAATCCAAACTCTAATCCTGTGCTCCCAAAGTACCCCACCCAATACACAAAACTATCATGCAGTCTTCTCCAAAGTGGGAAGTTTGTAAAAGGGTGACAACACTCGACAAATAGTGAAAATCAGCTATAAAACTCAAAAATTCCACAGATACCCACACCATACTATAGACATAAAATGGTTAGTCAGCGAAAAAACTACTTCAGTATATCTCTACTGCCATTTCTTTGTGAGGAAATGACTTTTAAAAGCTAGTCAAAGAACCATGAGAGGTAAGGCTAACAGAGCCACTGCTGGTTTCACTTCTGGCACCCAGAGTCTATGGCAGCAGTGATGGATCCCGAAACATGCGTGACGATCAACACTGAAAGGTAGCAACATCGTAGGCATGAAGACTCCAGGAACTGCAGACCAGAATCAAAACCTCGAACCCCACACTCACAGAGCTAAAACGTTTCCTCATGTGAGGAAGAGAACTACCACTAACAATTTTTGGAAATAATATTTGAATCTTGGCTCAACTGGATAATTTTGTTCTGCACCAAAACCAATTCCATTCAAATTCCCAAAGTCTATGAGCAGATTCGTACTAATTTCAAGACATAGTTTCCTTCCAAACCCAATGAAATGAAAGGCAGAAACCAGCAAACGAAAAAAAAAAAAAAAAATTAAATAACATATATAAGATGGCTTGCCATTTTATGAAAAACAAATGAAGAATTACACTCACATCACACTGATAAACTGAGAGGCTGCCAGTGGTTTTCAGGGCAGATGTAACATTTTAACAAATGTGATTGTTTGTGAACGAAATAATTCTGATCAAAAACTTAATTGCAGCCAAAGTGAGCCCTGGGCTGTGTCACCATAATCCATTTTGACAGGAAGCAGTGAGTGGAGATTCCTACTGTGAACGGAGCACATGTGAAAGGTCAGCTTTGGCCTGGAACTTCAAAACCGTTAACGTGTAAAACAGTGTGCATTAGAGCCCGGAACGGCTAACCACTGGATTAGCGGATGTCCGCTGTGTGGGTCTGATGTGCTTTTGGCAGGTAATGGTTAATTTGTAAATAGGCAATGTATTGTAACTTTCTTCCTTGCCTCTTCCCAACATTTACCAGCAGAACCCATTCTTAATTAGAGTTCCAGAATATTACAATGTTAGGCTTATAACACGGCCTCATTATAAGAAAGTCCTTGTTTTTGAAATAAAACTTATTTTTAATAATTTAGTGAAGGAAAAGTTACATGTATTTTTAAAACGTTTGTTGATATAATGAATGAAAAAATTTTTCATGTAAAATGAATACATTTGTTCACCAATAGCAACTGTATTATAAAAGCCAAAATTTGCCAAATGAGAATTTCATTACAAGAAATGTATAATATACTCACATATTATAATATGAAAAACTAATTACACAATACTATTTTGCATGGCTTAAAACAAAATTCTAAATAAAAATGCAGTTAATACCAGCTTTCATTTTTCAATGAAACTTATGAAAGAACCAAGCTAAATACTGCCTTATAAGCCAATGCATGCAAAAGTGCTTTATACAAATTTAGTGCTATAAAATTGGTTCATTTGGCTTTAAATAAGTCATTTCTCCCATATCTAAACCACCTGAGGTAATATGGCATTAATGAGTGATAAAAGCTGGCACTGTGCACTTCCATGATTATTTCAGGATTTAACTCATTTCTGAGTTGAGGGGAAATAATACTTCTCTCTGAAAATAAGCAGATCTTCTACAATAAGTTTTACTTCTATTCTCAAAATCAGCCTTCTAAGGTTGTATCTCTGGCCACTGGACAGATGCAGCTCCTGGGCCCTTTGCAGACTAAATACAGAAATCTTGAAGGTGGCTACGTGGCAAGGGTAGCCTCATTGCCAGCAATCTCATGATTCCTATCCCCTTCAGAATGTCCACTGACACCTTCAGAAACAAAATCACATGTGCTACTGACTGCAATGGAAGGCTGAGGAGAAAAAAGAATCAAGGTCGGCAAAAGAAGTTACCAATTTCTTATGTTTCTGCTTTCCATACAGGATCTGAAAACAAAACCTTCAGCATATTTGGAAGATTCAGAATCTCCCTAACAGTCTGCTTCTGAAAGTATGGAATGTACACATTTACCAACCACCTTCCTGGTCTCTAAGCCCTGGGACACAGCCCCTGACCTTCAAGGAGCTTACAGCACGGTAGGAGAGGGCAGATAATCAGCCATGAAGACCTGGCAAGAAGTAAAGGAGGTAGAGAGGAAGCAAGCAAGAGAGGTTGTGTGAGCAAGTGGTGCTGGGCATATCCATCTTATATTTTCACCCCTCTTTTCCACAGATGCAATAGCAAGCCAGATTCACCAGGAGAGCACCTAATTTCCCGTAGGAGCTAAATTTATCCTAGGTACACGAATAAAGAAGAGATGTGTAATTCACCAAAAACATATTTTAGAAGGTTCCAAATTGGTCAGTAAGGTATTTTCTTATACTGTTAAGTGACTGATTACACCTGGTAACACTAAGTGTATATAATTTTAGCTTCACTCCTAATCGCTTTTTCCATCACCACAACCTTTTCAGCATAATAATTCTTGGCCACCATTCCACTTCCTTCGTGAGGCTCAGGCTCAAAGAAGCTTACGAACTTCCCTCCAGAAAGATTACCGACAGAGTGGGAAGTGCCCCACACTGAGCTCCAACTTAAAATGGGCATGCCCACTCAGGGTTAGGGACCCTGTGCTGAGGTGCATGTGCCCCACCCTCAGTGCCAACACTTAGGATTCTCTGACTCAGGAGCAAGATTATTGCTAAGGCAATTACAACTACTGATCAAGAAAGAGATGCTGCTATTTCTTAATTGGTTTATATTTGTTTACATGTCTTAAAAACAGATGTCCAGAAGGTTGAACTTATACTTTAATTCAGTTCTGGACTGTGAGCTAAGTTTTCACAAATACAAAGAAATATGTTGTTACCGGTTTCTTTTTAAGGACCCATGTTCTAATGGGAGGACACTGAAGAAATTCATCATTGAATTCTTATTTGTAGGAGCAGATTCTCTGTAACCTGTAAATTATTTTGACTTATGGTGAATCATTATTGTATTCATAAATGCTGAAGAGCTGGTGAACAACATGATATAATGACACCCCAAAATAATTTTATAACTGCAGGTGTGCAAATCATAACATGTGGGAGATGACTCAAAGGATAATGGGGAATAAAACAGTTTAGGAAGGGTCACATAAAGAAGGGAAAGGAGCGAGGGCACGTACCGCAACTTTCCAAGATGTCTTTAAAACCAAACTACTCGTTTAGAGGCAGACGCAGTGGAGCAGTCAGGCATGGGCAGCAGAGTCGACAGTTACATTTAAACAAGCAAAGGCAAAATGCTCCATAATTCACAACAACCCAATCACACTGCTCATTCTTTTGAGGTTAAATGCTACTGACATAAGCTACACCTGAATCCAATCAGTGCAGAGACGTTGAGAAGATTCACACGAAAGGACTAAATTTGTCACAAATGGGTTGGTTTCCGATCTTAATGTAGCCAAGTTGCTTTACTCTGACCTCTATTGAACAAATCAACTTAATGGGCACTAGGAGTGCTATAAAACTTAACAATGGAGTGATTTTTAACTTTTAAAATATAGTTATGAAGCAAAATGTTGGATAGCTTCTACAATACTGGAAATCAAATTAAATCTAGATGTTTTTTAACAGTCTTGACAGATATAATCCTAGTTACCATGTAAATTTATGGTAAGCTGCTGTGATATTAGCCACAGGTGCTACTTTTAATATATGAGCCGCATCTGGCTGGGAATAGAATTTCTCAGAGGACTGAAAATGACCTCACTATCAGACAATGGAAGGGAAAAATCAAGACCACTGTGGCATATAAAAAACTGAAGATGTGGTCCACAACTAAATATTTCACATAAAATTCATTTTAACTCTGCAGTTGTAGGTTAAAAGATATTATGTTTTCAATATTTAAGAGGCGTAGATATACTTCAACCAAACAGCCAAAAGATTAAGAATGTAAGTCAGTTATGAATACCCTGGCTACGTATATAATACTAGTTTTCCATCCTTTGATCAATGTCGGGAAAAATGATGCACTAAGACTTGAAAAGAAAATTCTTTCATGGTTCCCAAGCACAAAACATGATTAGATACCACCAAGCATACCAAACCAAGATGTAACAATTACTGATCTCTAAGCAGCAACTCTCCAGCGCCTGGCCAACATCACTGGTTGGGTTTTTAAAGTTCTTTGGAGCCATTCATCACGCCCAAGAAAACATTCTCATGAGGTGAAATTTTTAAAAAATCATTACAAGTAATCACCATTCTAAGTCTGAGAACCAGCAATATCACCACAGACAAATACAAAGAGAAAAACACAAGTTTCTCTTACCTACCCAATTCAAAAATAAAAAGAAGAATATGTATAAAATATACGATTGTTTCCTTTTAAGAAACCCTTTCTGAACCACTCAAAACCCATCATTTGCTAGAGAACTGGCAAGTGTGGAAATGTGATAGAGGATTTACAAAGATTGAATTTCCTATGAAATAACTCTTCCCAAATTAAACAAGCCTTTGTTATCTGAAAAAAATCTCTACAAGAGAAATATTTCTATGAAAATATTCCCTACACCATTGCCCTAAGCTGTGAGAATGGTAGCTACAAAGCCCTATAACATAACATTTTCCTTCTGACCTTCTCAAGTAACTTGAAGGGCTTGATTTTTTAGCTTCAACAGATCAATTCAATCTAGATGATGATTTCTATTTACTTTAACAAGTAATTGGATCTATGCCTGATCTCAATGGGCATCAAGATCCTGAGTGTCTTTAGCAAGAAGAACCTGGTATGATTCCCTGATACTTTTGTGATCAATGGACGGCATTTATATGGAGCATTTAGAAAAGGTAGGCTCACAGAGTCTCATCTGTGGTTAGTTATGATAGAAAGGCACTGGTTAAATTAAATATGGCCTTTCCTTTCAGTGGAATACTCTATATATCCCACCATTAAAAATCATGAAGTAAAATACTTTACTGACAGGGAAAAATGGTCACCATACATAAAGTGAGAAAAAGCAACTGAGCAAAAAAGCATCTACAATATGACTCCAAATATATATACAAACATATGTACATACATACATACTCACAAAATACACATTCACACATACTGCTTTTTAAGTGGGCAGAAGGTATATTTTTCTTCTTCGTACTTTTCTGTGTCTTCCTAATTATAAAACATACTATGCAGTCAGGAAAAAAAAATGTATTTATTAACAAGCTAAACAGACCACACAAACGAAACAGGGTGCTATCATTCCCGTAAGAGAGAGAGGCCTGGCTGATCTCTGTGGGGTATGAGTAATCCATAAACGTTAAACCCTTCTATTTAAAGCTTGCAGTTTTAAACAAATAGGAAGATGGAAGAGACTCATTCTCAAGCTTACACAACAGAATCACAGTTTAAGACATTTAGAATTACAGTGGCCCTCTCTTCTACACACCTGTATCCACAACTGTATGGTCAGTGGCTCAGAAAGCTGGGGTCTCTCAGTGCAGAAGTTTATCTTCTCTACACCGAGTTCTAATTTGCCAAGTTAAGTTTTTAGCTGATCTTTGCAGACCTTTTATCTGGAAGAGACTTCCCCCTCCAGGTAGAAGTTGACCTCCAATCTGTAACTGACTTAGGACAAATAACTGATCAATCAAGTATTATAAACTAATGCTTTCAGGGCAGGGCATGGGAACCACGTAGCAATTTACAGGTCAAATTCCTATCAGTAGCTGGCTATCCTTTTCTTCAAAATATGCAAAGAACACATTGCCTCTTTTAAGCCCTCCAAAATAAACACTGTTTCCTAAATAGAACAAAGAAACAGACTCAATTTTGAACAGCAGAGTTGTTCATTCAAAGGTCTAGGACATTCCTAAATAGAACAGCAATCCATATCCTGAATTACCCCACAACCCTTCAAAATATAGACTTGGGTTAGAGAAGGGCTGTGGCCTTAGAGTAAGTGGGAAGCCTGGCCTTGGAAGGACGGCGCCTCACTGCTTCATCTGTACGTTTGAGCAGGTTCCTTCTTACCATTAGTAACCTGCGCTTCCTAATACGCAACCCTGCAAGGCTGCTGGAAAGCTTCAATGAAACCACCTACATTATTTCCCAGGTCACCCAACAATGAGCTACTAACGCCTGGAAAACACTCATTAGTTCATAAAATACTTTGTGACTCTCCAAACTGTCAGAAAGAAAACTGACTTGGCTGCATTTCTGGTAAATAATGCAACATTAAAGAGTTACCTGTACTACAGGTATGACCTTAAAAACCTGTATTACAGAGTGACCTTAAGGCAACATTTTTACATCAAAAACTTTTTAAATAATTCCTAAAAAAATGTATCAAATAAACTTTTAAAACTTTTTTGTCTGGAACGCCACCAAGTTATGATTTAAAAAAAAGAAAGAAAAGAAAAGAAGATCAGCCAAGAGGGCTGGACCAGTGGTCCCAGAAAAGGAAAGGAATCTGACATTAAAAGAACTGTCGTGAAACAAAAATGAGTGCCTAGTGGGTAACAGGTAGAAGGGCTGCAGCAGCGTGGCGCTCTGTGGAGTCCTGGCAGAACCCGCTGCAGTCCCTCAGGACACCGAGATTTACAAAAGACTGGGTGTGGGTGGTCGGAGCTGTGGAGGCACAACACCCAGTAAGTGCCAACCTCAGCCTCTCCTTGTTGGAGGTGATTTACTAGCCATGCCACAAGTGGCCCATTTCTTTCTCCGACACTTCAAAACTGCCTGCAGAACAGAGGCACAATCAATGCTGTTCTTCTGGGAAGGGTGCCACGGCCCTAAAGATCATCCCATCATACATAACAACTTAGCAGCCAAGTAAGTTGGTCACTGTTAGGAAACATCTGTGTTTAAGGAGTAAGGAAACGAGAGGGAGGAGAAGTCCCTGGTGAGAAAGGGTTTTAGGTAGTGACCTGTAGGAGACAAAAGCACTATGCTCCCCTGGGGCTAAGGGCGCTGACTAGGATCACCTATGTGAGCCCAATCAAGGGGCTTCGTGTATTCAGATTACCTAGGTAACACTGGGAGGGCACTGTGGGAGAGGTACACAAGCACAACCCAAGTCTTCGCCCTCAAGGCACTTATATGTTAGATGCAGAGAGACAAAAGTAAGTAGTCACATTCCTCTGTTGCATGATTTAAGCTGCACTTACATCCTAATTCCGCCACTGGTTCACTGTCAACTTCACCACTGGGCCTCAATAGCCTCATCCGTCCTAGCGCTAACCTTCACAGGTTTAATATCAAAACAAGGCTGAAAGAAAACCACAAATAGGATAATGCAAGGGCTGAATTACAAACAGAAAGAACAGACAAGAGACTAATGTCTGTGGCTACAAAGATCTATGTAAGGCACATGAGCTCCACTTCCTCTCCAGTCCGCCCTGCACCCCCATCCCACACAAACCATCCTTCCTATGGCCATTGATGACCTCCATGTTGCTTAATGCGTGATCATCTTTTGGTACTCATCTTACTTGGAGTGTCAGCAGAACTGATTCCTCTCTCCCTTTTTTGAAAAAATTTATTTATTTAATTTGTTTATTTTTGGCTGCATTGGATTTTCGTTGCTGCGCACGGGCCTTCTCTAGTTGCGGCGAGCGGGGGCTACCCTTTCGTTGCAGAGTGCGGGCTTCTCATTGCTGTGGCTTCTCTTGTTGCAGAGCACAGGCTCTAGGCTCGCAGGCTTCAGTAGTTGTGGCACGCGGGCTCAGTAGTTGTGGCTCATGGGCTCTAGAGCACAGGCTAAGTAGTTGTGGCACATGGGCTTAGTTGTTCCACGGCATGTGGGATCTTCCCGGACCAAGGCTCGAACCCGTGTCCCCTGCATTGGTAGGCAGATTCTTAACCATCGCGCCACCAGGGAAGCCCCCTCTCTCCCTTTTAAAACATCATCTTCTTCTGGATTCTGTGTACAACACTGGCCTGATTTTCTTCCTATTTCACTATAAAGTCTTTCTCAGTCTTCTGCCAACACTTCCTCGTCTATCCAACCCCTAAATGGACTGAGTTCTGAGCCCTCTTCTCTTCTCACACTATAATTTCTGCCTGGGTAACCTCATCTATTACATTGGCTTGGTTCCATACACACCTATGTCTCCCCAATTATCTACAACCCAGACACAAAACTACCTTCTTAGGGTTGACACTGGGATGTCTCATAGCAACGCACACGTAACAATATCCATACCAGAAACCTTGATCCCTGCACACCAATCCTGTTCCTTTCCCACACCTCCCCAGCTCAGTAAATGTCCCTTCCAACCACTCAGTTCCTCAGGTTCTAAACCTGGAAGTCATACTTAACACTCCCTGCTCTTCTTCCTCACCACCCATCACCACTCCTCCCTTGTAGAGAAACTTGGGTTTTCTCTTGATATTTTTATTCCCTGTAAGTGTTATGTGTGGCATCATTGGTTCCTGCTCATATAAACTACTAAAAGCAGCTCCAACCTCTATACCTCTCTGCTTCCCCTCTGTCACTATCCAGTCCAGAATCTCCTGCTGGGTCCACCTAGTGATGATGTCTCACCTGGATGAATGCAACAGCCTCCTTACTATTCTCCTCATGTGATTTTTTGCCCCCTCCCACCTCCACTTCATCCTCTAAGTCCTCAAACAGCCTGCCCACTTCCCATAACACCACGGCCTCACCCCTCCTGTCCTCTTCCTGTCACCTTTCTGGGCCGCCATATTGGTGCATGTGAATGTCCTGGCTGATGCTCTCAAGAACATCAATGATGCCAAAGAGATGCAAACACCAGGTTCTTACTAGACTGTGCTCCAAAGTCATCGTCCAGTTTCTAACAGTAATAACGAAGAATGGTTACACTGGCGAATCTGAAATCACTGATGACCACAGAGCTGGGAAAATTGTTGTGAACCTCATGGGCAGGTTAAACAAGTGTGGAGTGATCAGTCCCAGATTTGATGTGCAACTCAAAGATCTAAAAAAATGGCAGATTGCCCATTTGGTTTCATTATACTGACAACCTCAGCTGGCATCATGGACAGAGAAGCAGCAAAACAAAACACAGGAAAGAAAATCCCGGGATTCTTTTCCTAGGGATGTAGTACACACGTGCAAATGAAATGCCTCAATGGACAAAGGAAATAAAAGAAAAAGAAAATGCATCAGCTCATCAGTTCCTTAGAGAGGTCTTCCCTGACAGCTCTCCTCCAGCTGAATTTGGTTTTCCCATGTTCTCTCTCTCAGCTGTCTCTTCTGCTGCAGAGGCAGTATCCACACTGGCAAATGGAAGGGGTTGCCTGGATCAAATCCCAGCTCCACTGTGGGGCCCTGGGCAAGTCACTTAATCTAAACTTCGGTACCCTCATCTGTAAAATGAGGTAAATATCCTCTTCAAGACACGGTTTTGTGAGGATTAAATGAATAAATACATGTAAAGTCCTTACAACATAGTGCCTGGCCCAAAGTTGGAGTGTTCATTAAGCATTAGCTATTAGGATGTTTCTTCATGGCACTTACCATAACTGGCAATTATATATGCATTATTTTCTTTGTTTATGCTCTCCCTCCCCTACTATACTATAAGTGTTAGCTCCAGTTCCAGTATGGCCACTAATGTTTTTGCCCCCCTGTCCTTGGCTTCCCCACTTCTTCAGTGAAAGGGACGACTAGCTGACCTCTCAGGTACCTTACAGTTCTAATCTCTAACAGACTAAAGAGGCCTCTTACAGAGAAGTAATGAGAGGTAAGGTTAGAGACTGTGGGCAGCTTTGAAAACCTCTGAGAAGATGATGTCTTGTAAGACGTAACAGAAAGGAACTGGGATTTTCTGAGCAGAGACCAACTTGGTCACAGTAAAACAGCATGCAGGCCAATGAAGGCAGAGAGGGCCTAGAAGTAAAAAGCCATGAGGAAGCTCCTGCCAGAGCGCTAGGGGGAGGAGAGGTGCACCCAGACCAAGCACAGTCCCTGACCAGTTCCTGGTGACTGATCACCAAGATAATTCTTCAGTTTCACGTCTGGGTGCTTGAGAGAATGGTGGTCCTGCTGAGACAAACAAACAAGTTTCTTTTAGGAAACTTTCTTGTAGGAAAGACAGAAAGACAAGAGTTTGCCTTCAGATACCTTAAAGCTGAGGCAATGCTGAACGAGGGAGAGAGCACCACAAGGACCCTCCATGCCAATCTTTAGCCCAGCTCACTGAACCAATCTTAGGGCCCTCACTTCCCCCACACATTACAAATAAGATGTGCCCTCTTTCTCCCTGTCCCTGACCACCTGCTGACCCCTCCCCCGTAGCTCCTTCCTTCAAAAAAACCTATCAGACCTATCAAAACTCCCCCTCTCCAGGCAGACTTCCTGGATTGCACCTTTCAGCTTCTTAGTATTTCAGATTTTAGTGCCCAGTTAGCATGACAATTTTAAAAATCAACTATCAGGACTTCCCTGGTGGTCCAGCGGGTAAGACTCCGTGCTCTCAATTCAGGGGGCCCGGGTTTGATCCCTGGTCAGGGAACTAGATCCCGCATGCATGCCACAACTAAGAAGTCCGCGTGCCACAAGTAAAGATCCCGCATGCCACAACTAAGACCCGGCACAACAGAAATAAATAAATAAATAGATAAATATTTTTTAAAATCAACTATCAATATCTTATACAAGGCAGATGTTCCACCTCCCCAACAAAACTGGGAATTCTTCTGGGCGGGAACGGAATCAGTTGCTTCTTTTGCATCTTCCTCCTTCCACGCCTTGGGCCCAGAGCAGTGCCAGCCCCTCAGTGGTTGCTGGCTCAAGGACCTCACTACGCTCTCTGATCCTGACAGAGCCAGGCCCTCTGGCTCTCAGTGGGGAGACCACGTGGCTCCCAGCCCAGCCCCGACTGGGTCTGCTCCAGGCACCTGGTGCATGTCCATGGCCAGTGCTGCAGTGGCGAGGACAGGGCATTTGAAGTCAGTTTGATGAATGATATGGTAGAAGGCCACAATCCTGCCTTACTGGCTGAGAGCACAGGAGCAAACTGATTCATTAGTGGCGTTTGCTGTTTTGATAAGACTGATTTTAACGATACAATTAAATGACGTCTGATCAACAGTGATACCCGGGTTGCTCCCGCACAAGCACAGCTTTGTTTGTCCTAGCTGGTGAACAGCCCCTTTCTCAGGGAAGTATTGTCAAACCCATCTAAGGCAGAAAAGAAATCCAACAAGCAGTCCTTGGAAAACAAGATATCCCCCAGAAGAAATCAAAAAATAAACAAAAACACCTTTCTATATCACAGTAGGATCTAAAAATGTTGCTGTGGGAACCAGAGATGAGTCTGGCGCCTACTAACTGTGACATGACCCCGTGTGACCACAGCAAGTCCATGATCACAGTCTGGTTCTGTGTCCTTCTGTAAAATTCAGAGGACTAATTTTAGTGAATTAGTTAGAATGGCCCATTCCAGCCTGGATCAGAAGGGCAATATGATGGTAAATTATCTGCAAAACAGGGAAGAGGATGCATTGCTTTGTTTTGTTTAAAAGGATGTAGAGAAAAGATCAACACACAGAGAGCTCAGAGCCAGGGTGAGCTCTGGTAGGCCTCCTGAGGTGAGAAAGCCACTGGTCACCACCTGGCCACAGAAACGTGAGTGCAGCGTTGTAGCTGCTGCTCGGAAGAGCTGATAAAGAGTTGATAAAGCCTCTTCATCAGGCACCCAAGGTCCGTATTTCAAAACAGCTGAATGCAAGTTTCTATGTCATGGCCCTAATGCACCAAAACTCTATTGACAAAACTCTTGCTGTGCAAACCTAAACACTATTGATAATGGCTGTACTGAAACAATGGAGTGGCATACCAAAGAAAAACAGAAACAGAACAGAAAACAAGACCAAAATACTTTTAAGTGATTACTTAAGGTCTCCTTAAATTATTTTCCGTAATTATCGAGCCAGCAGTCCATTGTTATTAATTCATATTCAGCCTATTTAAGCGGTACCAGCAACGCAGGCTGAAAACAAATGCCTCAGTAATTTCCTAACTTTTGAGTGTTATTTTCTTGTCAGTTAAATTTAAAGCAGCCCATTTGTGACCACATTATACCAAGTTAATCTCATCTAAAGTGCTTCACAAACCCTAACAGCTACACTAAGGTTTTATACTAATGAAAGCAATTTACATAAATGAAATTTATGTCAATGCATTTCATGACAAATTTTTTATTTTATAATAATTATAGTACTTATATGATAACATCTGTTGATAGTCACAGTCTAAACCTGGCAAAGATTTAAATCCACAACATTTTCCATGCATCATGTACATTATCTGTGAAAAGCAATAAAAAAAAGTAATGAATGCATTAATCATACCAATATCATCTGCAAAGCATAAATCTGAAATACCTTTCACGTCAGCTCAAACTGCTTTTTATTTTTTACACATCTGATTTTACGCCATCTGTAAAAGGGCAAGACAAAGACTTTTGAGGAAATTATATTTCTTGGCTGTTTGACTTTTACAAAATACTCAGGCGAAGTTGTGTAAACAGAAGGTTTACTATACTACTAAGAAAAAACGATGCAGTTAAAAGTCCATTTTTATTAGAGGATGGTGTAATGACCACAGCATTTTCACATTGCAGTGTGGTGTCATATTTGCATTTTTTACACCTGTTTTACATTTCCCCTCATCTATCTATCACATGTGTTTTTACAAATACACATCAGCTCTAAACCTCTTCTATGACATAAACAGCAGAAGCAAGACTCCAAATGATAACATTTTAGGCTCTAATTTCCCTACCCTGGTGGATACCAAACCAACGTCCCAGCCACCACCTGACAACATCAGCGTGTCCTGCCCGGGGCTCCCCGGGACTCCAGCAATAACTTCAAAGTGAAAACCAACATGAATACACCACGCAGATATTCTTACTAGCTTCCCAAATTTCAGGTAAAGTTTACTAAAAGGTAGCGTCTCTACTCTCTACACCAATGACAACTGTGAACACTTTCTCAGGTTTCTAGTTGGCTAAAAAAGCCCATCAGTGGGCACATGTTAAGAGCAAGCAACTGGTGTGATAATCAGACAAGTTTTCACTTTCCCTGGCTCCCAGACACACAGATAATAGCCTAAACTTTAAAAGCAAAATGACACTTTCTAACCTATATGATGCCAAAGCCTTAGGAACACCCTCACTGAGAGCGTTTCTTTACCCTCACCAGGCAGTGAATATCCACTTTCAAGAGCGCTCAGATGTGACATTTATATTACTGAATTACTGACTCATAACTTAATGAACAATAAAAACTGAACTAATTCGTTCGCAAGGAGAGTGCCTGAGACCTCCACCCATGTCCTTCGAGGATCGTTAAGATTTTCATTAACAGTTGTCTGTCTTCTGGTATCAACAAGCCTTTGACTTCACTAAGTGTTTCAGAATGTTAACCATAAGCCTATTATCAAATTCCTCAATAAAACATCTTTACAAAGTAAGTCAGCAACAGTAACTTTCAACTGCTCTACAGCAGGAGCTCCAGGCACAGGAATAGAAACCATTTTACAAACCCCAAACTCACATATGGTGGGTGTTACTGCTGCTAGACACACAGAACCCCACTCCTCCACCATCGTCACCACCGCGAGGCCATTCAGAAGCCCTCTCCCTAGTCCAGTGCCAGAAATCTTTTAACAGCAGCAGTTACATTAACCAAAATGTGCTGAACAAGACATAGCACAAATAGAGCTTGGACCCTGCCCTGTGAGAGATACTCAACTTGGACAAGCTATTAAGACTGAACCATGTAAAAGAGCCATTTTTGTAGGTCAAATCTGGCTGAATATCAGCCAGTTCATAAGATTCCATCTAACAAAATCGAATACCCTGCAGGCAGGCCCCCCTAATAAAGCACAGACAAGGTACAGGAGCTCCTCCTGGAATGCAGAGAATTACAGTTCTTTCTCACAAAGCTCAGTCCCTCTCTCATGAATCAAACCTGCTCTCCATTACCAAGTGGAAACTCCTTATCTCCTCCACCCAGAACTCTTCATTCACCCAGAAGGTACCAAACTAGGTCAGCTGCCCCACCCCCACCCTTACCTTTTCCTGATACTAAGTTTGTTTCTGCACTGAACAGGGGTGGTCCAGTATCCAAGAATGAGAGACTGGGGACAGCCTTCCCAGGGGGCTGTGATGCCGCCTGGCCCACCTGGGCTCCTGCCCTGGAGGGCTCCACCTGCTGGCATCTGGAGTAGCTGTTGCCTGGGTTCAAAGCCTCATCTTCTAAACCTGCTTCCAAAGCATAAAATTTCCTCTGATTTTTTTTTTTTTTTTAATTTTTGGCTGCTTTGGGTCTTCGTTGCTGCCCACAGTCTTTCTCTAGTTGCGGCGAGTGGGGGCTACTCTTTGTTGCAGTGCACGGGCTTCTCACTGCAGTGGCTTCTCTTGTTGCAGAGCATGGGCTCTAGGCATGTGGGCTTCAGTAGTTGTGGCTTGCAGGCTCAGTAGTTGTGGCTCGCGGGCTCTAGAGTGCAGGCTCAGCAGTCGTGGCACAAGGGCTTAGTTGCTCCACGGCATGTGGGATCTTCCCAGACCAGGGCTCGAACCCGTGTCCCCTGCATTGGCAGGCGGATTCTTAACCACTGCGTCACCAGGGAAACCCATTTCCTCTGATTTTGTAAGCTTCCCACTTGTCCCCACATGACAATGCCTAACAAAATGTATCTTTATGGAAGGCTCACACCCACATTTCTAACTGACATTTTGTTCTTTCAACACTATTACCCTGCAGTTGCCAAACACCTAAGAATACGTTTACATGTCACTCAGAGACCTCTCCCTCCTTATGTCTACATGAACAGAAGAAAAGCAAAACTCCTTTACAAATGCCAACCCCACCCTAAGTCCAAGTACTCCAAGTGTCGCAACTTCCTGCCTCGGCCCTGGCACTGCCATGCTCGGAATACTCATGGAGTCTCACCATTACTTTTGCACCGCCACCGAGGAAAGACAGTGGGCTAACAGCAACCAAAACCCACGGCCACTTCATCCACCTACGCCATTAGGATCCCTCGGGAATTTTCACATTTATATTCACTAAGTATTTGCGCCGATCTGAGCTATCAAATGCATGTGGACTCTTTGGAACTAACCATATCTTGGAATAAAACCTCTAAGAGGAAAAAAGTCCAAATATATTTTACTAGCTACTTCTTATGGTAAAACCTAGAATAACCCAAAGCTTTGAGAAGTAGCTTTTCCATCCAGGGTCAATGAAAAGGTTTCTAAAATGTATGGTTCAATTTCTATAGTAATAAAAGAAATGGATTCTAAAGCAAACTTATAATACCATTTCACACACGCTACATAAGCAAACCACTTAAAAACTGTAACACCCCGGACTTCCCAGGTGGTCCAATGGTTGAGATTCCGCGCTTCCACTGCAGGGGGCGCAGGTTCCATCCCTGGTCGGGGAACTAACATCCCACACGCTGCGAGGCACGGCCAAAAAAAAAAAAAAACAGTAACACCCAACAAGTGTAATCTTACTCCTGAAGATTTACTGTAAGTAAAAAGACAAGACTATGTAAAGAACTGGAAAATGTTCTTACCCTACTGAGCAAACAAAACAGAACATTTTTTACCTATATATTCAGCAAAGACTAAAAAAAAATACCTGCTAATACCCAGTGTGAAGTCTCATAGGGGAGATGGGGGTCATCAGCTCTGACCACAGCTCCCTCCAGCGTGTAAAGTTGAGGCCAGGAGAGGTGCTGTCACATGCAGCACAGTGGGCCTCCCCTAACTCCTGCTAAGGGCAGGGCTGCAGTGAGGGAGACATGGTCTTAGCAAGGCATACACACGCATGTGGAAACGCCTGCTCACAATAAAAAGTTACAGGTTCACAGGCTAGAGTGGACATCTTCTCATACCCATCTGGCATACACAGGGGACGGTACCTAGAAGATAAATTTCTAGATTCGTACAATGGGTATTGTTGGTCAATGGGTATTTTAAAAGTTGATAGACATCACCCAATTGCTCTCCAAAAACGTTATATTACTTGACACTCCGACCTCTTCACTCTCCATCTCCCACATCACGACTGCACTTCCCTCCTCACCAGCTTAGACTCCAAAGTCCAATGTTTTGACCCTCCCTTGCACACATCCTTAGTTTCCTTGCCCCCTGTTCCTCCACTGTACTCATCTGGCAAAGTTCAGCCCTTGTTAACAGCTCATACAACTCAATAACAAAGAAAACAAACAACCCATTAGAAAAATGGGCTGAAGACCTAAACAGACGTTTCTCCAAAGAAGACATACAGATGGCCAACAGGCACATGAAAAGATGCTCAACATCATTACTTATTAGAGAAATGCAAATCAAAACTACAATGAGGTACCACCTCACACCAGTAAGAATGGCCACCATGAAAAAGTCTACAAATAACAAATGCTGGAGAGGGTGTGGAGAAAACGAAACCTTCCTACACTGTTAGTGGGAATGTAAATTGGTGCAGCCACTATGGAAAACAGTTTGGAGGTTGCTCAAAAAAACTAAAAATAGAGTTGCCATATGATCCAGCAATCCCACTCCTGAGCATATATCAGGACAAAACTATAATTCAGAAGGATACATGCATCCCCCGATGTTCATTGCAGCACTATTTACAATAGTCAAGACATGGAAACAACGTAAACGTCCCCTGACAGATGAATGGATAAAGAAGATGTGGTACATATCTACAATGGAATATTACTCAGCCATAAAAAAGAATGAAATAATGCCATTTGCAACAACGTGGATGGACCTAGAGATTATTATACTAAGTGAAGTAAGTCAGAAAGAGAAAGACAAATATCATATGCTATCACTTATATGTGGAATCTAAAATACAACATAAATGAACCTATGCACGAAACAGAAAGACTCAGAGACATAGAGGACAGACTTGTGGTTGCCAAGGAAGAAGGGGGTGGGGGAGGGATAGACTGGGAGTTTGTGTTTAATAGACGCAAACTATTACATAGAGAGTGGATAAACAACAAGGTCCTACTGTACAGCACAGGGATATCATGTGATAAACCATAATAGAAAAGAATTTGAAAAAGAATATGTGTGTGTGTGTGCACGTGCACGCGTGTATACAGCTGAATCACCATACAGCAGAAATTAACACAACATTGTAAATCAACTATACCTCAATAAAATAAATTTAAAAAAAAAAAAAGTTCAGCCCTTGTTAAGCCCAATCCTGCACCTACTCCAAGCCTGTGCCCAAGCAGCTGAACATGGCTGGACAAAACACACAAGATCTTCACCTTAAATGTTCGCCCATAAATCTCCAGTGACACTGAGAACTGCCCAGCAACCGACCACATTTCACAGTTCCTTCACTGTCTTAGTCTCTAAGAGGACTATTTCATGCCTTTTCCTATTTTCCCAGATCTCCAACACTCCTCCCTCCCACCCCGACTCATTCTCAACTGATGACTTCACTAAAAAAAAATAGAAGCAATCAGAAGAGAAAACTACCTCTTCTTCCCAAGACAAACGTGGCAACCTACGTGCATCTGTACACATACACTCAGCCTCTTTCCTATCACAATGGATGTACCGTGCCTGCACCTCCACCTGCCCTCTTTTGCCGATCCAGGACAATTATCCCCTCTGACGGCTCTCAAACTGTTATCCCCAGCCTGAACTCTGACCTCGTATCACCAACTGCCGATCCAATATTGCCACTTGGGTGACTGGTAAGTTATCTCAAACCTGACATGTCCAAAACGGAATTCTTAATTCCCTACCCTGCTCTCCACTCCACTTTCCCCAGCCAAGTAAATGGTACCAGTGGCACCACCCTTTACCCTACAGCTTGAACCAAAACCTTGGGACCATCCTGGACCCTCTCCTTCCCCCACATCCAATCTAACAGCAAGTCTGGACTGTTCTATCTTTAAAATAAATGAGAAATCCTGCGTTTCTCTCCACACTCCACTGCTTCCCCCATAGTCTCTCACCATCTCTTGCCTAGCCTATCACATGGCAACCTATACATTCTGCCTGCTGCCACTCTTGCCCTTCTACCATCTGTTCACAGCAGAACAGCCAGGGTGATCTTTTTAGCACATAAACTGAATAATGGCACTTCCCTGCCTGAAATCCTCCAAGAGCTTTCCTTCACAGAATAAAATCCAACTCCTTGCACAAGGCTCCAGTGCTCTGGCCCCTCCCTCTCTTCGGCCTCTTCTCCTTTCTGTCCACTCCAGAAACTGGCCCCCTGGCTCTTCCTCAATCACACCAAGATCACTCCTGCTCCAGGAATTTGGTACTTGCTGTCTCTCCACCAGAAATGCTCTTCCTTCGGTCTTCACATGCTCAGCTCCCTCACATTACACAGGTCTCAGATGTTCCCTCCCCAGAGAGGCCTTTCCAGCCCCCCCCCATCTTAAATAGTGTGCTCACCCCTCTGTCACTCTCCATCCCAATATTCTACTTTATTCTCCCTCATGACTTAATCACTATGTGAAATTATATTATTTGTTCATTTGTTTATTGTCTATCTTCTCTGCTAGAAAGGGAGCTACATGAGCTTAGAATAGTGCCTGGCACAGAGAAGGTGCTTAATAAATATCTGTTAATGAATATTACTTTTACAATAAAAATTAAACTACTTTAAAAAAATTTAACTGCTTGTACAATTGCCACATTGTGAATAAACTATACATATGGAGAAAGACTAGAAGAGAAGAGGTAAAAAGATGGAAGTAGTTGCAATGGGAAAATTTTTATTTACACCATCCTATTTTAATGTTTTATATCATTGCTTTATAATTTTAAAAAATACCTTTTCTGTATTGAAAAATAAATGAAAGATAAGTGAGGATCCATCAGTGCCAGAGGGTCATCACTCTAAACATTAGTTGCGAAAAAGGGAAAAGCAGCCCTGACACCTGGCAGCTGGCCTGGACTACCACCTAGGCCTCCAAGTTGCTAGCAGCCAGCCGGGTACTCAAACCTAGGCCTCGGTGCTGAACAGCAACAGCAACATCAGACAAGGCCACTCTGTGACCATGAAGGATTAGGACAAAAATAAAACCACTCTTGTAATGATTATTGTAATCATGACAATAATGTAATGCAGAGTATCACAGATATCACTCTGCAATGATATCTCAACACAAACAAAACACGAACATTGTCCAAATCACAAAATACCAAACACCCGCCTCTCCTGGCTAATAAGTGACTGTTGCTTCTTTACCAGTTTCAGCTTTGGCCCCACTTTAGTCCATTCTCCCTCTAGGTAAGATTTATTAAAATAGTGAATCATAGAAGAGCCCATTTGCAGACAGCACCCAACCCAGAGCAAAGCTCTGATCCTTAAAGACTCCAAAATCACCAACACCAGCCCAAATCCGGTAGTAAGTCTTTCCAACACCGTCTTCCTGAGATGCCCCACAGTTCCCTATGGTGTGCACCCTTCCTCACCGCAACAAGCAATAAGCCTAACTTGTTCAGCTATTGGTATGTTCCTGGTGGTCTTTGGCTGGTGGGCACTGACACTTGTCATGACATCAGTTGCCACTACAGGCCATTACATGCAGAAGTCATAGGAGCCTGGCTAGAAAACCAACCCCAGGATATAATATCAGTGCTGGTTCTCTGAATACATTCCCTGACATCAGCTGATTTTCTTGTCGTCTGCCTCTTTCTCCTAAAAGGTGAGTGGGGCGGGGGGCGGGCGGGGGGGGGGAAGCCAAGAAAATTATATGTCCTGGTGAATAACGTTACAATTGATCAAGGATACCCTGCACAGCTTCCCTTCCCCCCACCATTTCCGAAAGTACCCTGAGCACAAGGTTAGAGTGGGTCTGGATGACTGACTCATGCGCAGAGTCTAAGGCAACACTACTCAAGTACTTTAAGCCACATGTTCAAGCGCAATAAATTAGCCCAGGCTTAAAGAATTTTAATAAGCTTGGAAAATGCTACCTAGAGCTTATGCACAAGCTTACTGTACCAGTGGGATTCCCTGCCACCAGCCACAGAGGGCTAAGCCCCTGACAAGAGCCATTGAGCATGTGGGGCAGCAGCGACAAGGAGTCGGCTTGGTCCAGGTTTCCTCAGGAGCCGGAGACACAGCAGAAGGCTGGTAGCCAGATGGATGGAGACCAGAACAGGGCATGCAGCACAGTGGAGCCAACGGCATTTACTAGGAAAACGTGTCAAGGTTTCTTTGGTGGAAATCTGGTCCTCACACACCCTTCCAGAAATGAGCAAACACTGTAATCAATGTCTGCATTTATCAAATGCTTGTTTGTACCCAGAACTGTGTTATGTACAACAGACAGTTATTTAAGCCAACGGGATCTCTGCCTTCTAGATGCTGACACATAATATAAATAAAAACAATAAATCTGTCCAGAGGATTATCAAACTAACTGAACAATCATGGAATAGTCTAAAGCACTGACCTTATATAAATGCAATGGAGTAAGAACTGATGGGAGATGACTCTCTAAACAGGGTGGGGCCCTAATGGAACAGTTCCCCTGTTAAGGCTGAATATCCAAGGCAGGGACCAGCTTTTAAGAAAAGCTTCAGGACTTCCCTGGTGGTGCAGTGGTTAAGAATCCGCCTGCCAATGCAGGGGACACGGGTTCGAGCCCTGTTCCGGAAAGATCCCATAGGCTGCGGAGTAACTAAGCCCGTGCGCCACAGCTACTGAGCCTGCGCTCTAGAGCCTGCGAGCCACAACTACTTAAGCCCACGTGCCTAGAGCCCATGCTCTGCAACAAGAGAAGCCACTGCAATGAGAAGCCCGCACACCGCAACGAAGAGTAGCCCCCGCTCACCACAACTAGAGAAAGCCCACGCGCAGCAACGAAGACCCAACACAGCCATAAATAAATAAATAAATAAATTTATTTATTAGAAAGAAAGAAAACCTTCAAGGGCTGGCTATTGGGCTTGGAGAAAATGAGCCAATCTGAGAAGAGGGTGCAGCTTGGGAGATGATTTAGAGACAGAAATGCAACTATAAGGAGAAAGAAAACTTGACAACCATCCAAGAAAAGTAGGGGAAATTAGTCAAGCAGGTGTATATTTCTCAACCGTTTCTACTCATGTCCCCTTCTGATCAGTATAAAAAGCTCACACTCTCTGTTAATGTTACTCAAAATTTGAAAGGAAATTAAATATCCTAACCAACACCAAATCAGAGCAATAGTGGTTTCAGAATCTGATTTTCCAAATCACGCAAATCACCCTCTTCCCCTAGAGCTGAGAATCACCCAGTTGGGTGGTAGCAACTGTCAACAAGGAAGGAGTAACTATCACTGAATTCTTAAGGAAAAAAGGATTTGGATCTTGGATCCACAGGGCACCAGACAACCAGTAGTATTAGAAAGAGTTACAGCCTAAGGTGACAAAAATAGACCATGGCACAAGCAGGAATATGTAATAATTACCTGATTAAAATTTTTGAAAGAGAACTCTTTGTAGATGGCATCTCTCTCACTTAATTCTGACCATCCTGCTGCTTTAAGGTCAAGTATAACTCGGTTCCTCTCCTCTGCTGTCAACCAGTGAGCATCTGCTGACTATGAAAAGAACACATTTAATACATGAAATGTAGAGGTTTGGTTAAATTCAAATAAATTTACTGCTCTTTACCTTATGTAGAGATGTGGAAAAAAGTCTTAAGGGCAACAACTTCTAACCATCTTTGACTCCTTTGTTCTCAAAATACAAAATTCTCAAAAAACAGACAAAAACAAGGCTAGCTCTGTACAGAATAAGCTGTCTCCATTGTATGTGGGTTTATCACCCCTTACATACGCCTCAAACTGTACAATTCAGCTTCTCTGGTTTATTACAGACACAGCTGAGATCAACCATTTGTCCATCTTACCAAAGATCATCACCAATGGCCAGCACTCCAGGACTTGGGAAACTGCGGCCAACACACCCACCCGAGGAAACCCTGCAAGTCCATCGGCAGAACCAGGATTGGAACCCAGGGCTCTAAACTCCTGGTCTGCTGCTCTTTGGATGGTCCCACAGCACCTTAGTAGCCTTCAGTCCTTACTCACATGAGTCTCAACTATCTGGGTTCACCATCCCCTTTCAATTGTAATGAAAACCAACCCTCAAAGAGAAAAAACAAATGCACATTTACAGGGGATTTTGTATAATAACTTCTGGGTGTCCACAGACCCTCTGGACTACAGGTAAAAAGCCCCTGCTTTAGTGGAGTGAGTTTTCTCAGAAACACCGGTAAGACAAACTCCCTTAACTGTCTGGCCAGAGCACTGCCCAGTCGGAAGCACTTGTGCGCAACTGTCCACCTTGTTCCTACTCATCCTGGTGATGATATTCCCAAATCCGGAATTCTATTGGTTAACAGGCCCACACTTTCCATGCTATTTGTTTTTTAACTGAGAGAACTCTAAGCAGCATGTCAGACAGAAGATAAGGACACTCCAGGAGAAGTCAGAAGAGCTATGCTCTCGCTCTGGCATAAGTGCCCACCAGTACCTCCTGCCTTCCCTATATGCAGGGTTACTATCGTCTCAGATGAGGGAGGGACTGGCACCCAGAAAGACTGAACTAATGTGAGGGCTCCTTATCAAAGGGCAACCGGGGGCTGAGCTGTATCCTCTGCCATGAAACTTCAACTCATTCCCACTTCAGAAATCCTACAACCCTTTATCACGGACATCAGTGTAATTAAGAAGGCAAAGTAAGTAACCTTAAAGACAACTTATTCTACAAGGAGGACAAAAGGATGCTAATGAGCCAATTTTCTAGTTTCTCTTCCTTGCTAGGCCAGCTACCCTGCCCTACAACTAACAAAAGAGAAAGTGAGAATACCTCTTAATTAAGGAAAAACATTTAAAGGCTTGTTATCAAAAACCATTTACTGGGCTTCCCTGGTGGCGCAGTGGTTGAGAATCTGCCTGCTAATGCAGGGGACACGGGTTCGAGCCCAGGTCTGGGAAGATCCCACGTGCCGCGGAGCGGCTGGGCCCGTGAGCCACAATTGCTGAGCCTGCGCGTCTGGAGCCTGTGCCCCGTGACGGGAGGGGCCGCGATAGAGAAAGGCCCGCGCACCGCGATGAAGAGCGGTCCCCGCACCGCGATGAAGAGTGGCCCCCGCTTGCCGCGACTGGAGAGGGCCCTCGCACGAACCGGAGACCCAACACAGCCAAAAATAAATAAATAAATAAATAAATAAATAAGAAAATCCTTTAAAAAAAAAAAAAAAAAAAAAAACCATTTACTGTTAAGAACCAATGTATCGATTAGCTTTACAATGACAGCTCTGAAAAATTTCACAGAAAGACCTGCTACAGGAAATAAGCTAACATTTTTATTAAATAAAAATTTTAACTCAACTCAAACTATTTTGGAATCACTGAGTAGCTGCAAAGAAAACTATGAACCATGTTGTGGGCAATGCCGCAGTCACCCGGAGTCTGTGGAGCACACGCTGAGCTGTTTTCCTCCGCCCTCTCCACCATCCACATCCCCAGTGAGGTCAATGTGTGCTCACCACAGATGTCTGCCTAGGAACAGGGACCGTGTTCAGGACTGTGAAATGGAGGCACTTCACCTACATAACACAAATGGTCCCCCTGGGGACATACCCTCTGCGGAACCCTTTGTGGTGGACTTTTTTTTTTTTTCCTGTGGGAGGTGTGGGGAGAGACAGGGGAAAGCATAGGATTTGGAGAGCAACCTTGATTCGAAGCCTAGCTTTGTTTCAGCTGTGGGTGCTGAATTAATCACTTAGCCTCTCACTGAGTAGCAGCGTTCTACAGTGGGGATGTTACAATATCCACCTGCCCAGATTTTTTTAAAGGCTTAAAGAGATCTTAAGTGTGAAGGCACCCAGCAGGGAGCCTGGCACGTGGCAGCCACTCCAATCGCGGCTGCTCATTCATCCCTACCCAAACCCCATAATTTTACTTGATCACCAGCTCCCTAGACACAGGTATGCCTTGGGACACGCCTAGGTGACAGTAAGCACCCATCTCGCGTTCTCACCGTAAACTGCCAAATGGGCTCTGGCAAGCAATCTAAGAAAATGAAATGGTGAGTTTAATGCAGTATTTTCCCACTAGGTGGTGCTGCAAGTTAAAAATTTCCCTCGCGTTAACTTACCCCCCAATATGTTAACTTCTAAAGCGGGGAAACGGACAGGACGCCCCTCGGAAGAGGAAAGAATCAATGTGCAACCAAAAAAATAATTTATTGGTAATTCCTCAAAAAAATTAACACCAAGGCAAATGAGTTAATTCAACATTCAGTGCCCCGTTCACAGCAAGCGAGCCGAGACGGAGACGGTGCCTGCTCTCACCGAGCGCACAATCTAGAGGACCCAACGCCACCTTAATCACATAAAGAGTCCCTAACCGTGAAATATTTTCACAACTACTTTTCGTATTCACTTTTTTTTTTTTTAACGAAAGTCGTCCTGGTTTGTTTTCCGGTTGGCAATTTCGTAGGCTACGACGAAATTCTAGGCCAAGGGAAAACTGTCAGATGCTGCGGCCACCCTTGTCTCAGACCAGCGCGTCGGGCAGGTGCCAGGTGCCCAAACGTGGCTACCCAAAGTCCGAGCCCGAAGGCCCGGCCCACTTCGGGGCCTGCCCCGGTCCCTCCGCCCCTCGGCCGGCACGCCGGGGCCTCGCCCTCCTCCCGCACCGCGAGCCCTCGGCACTCACCATGGCCGCGAGGCTCTGGCTCCTGCCCCGCAGCGCCGCGAACCAACGCCGCGTCGCCCCTCGCGCCCCCAGCGCCGCAGCCATAATCTCTGGCCGCGGGCTGCCCGGCGCGCTGCCTGCCCGCCCCTGCCCGGAGTCAGGGGCCGAGCGGGCAGCTCCCAGCCACGGCCCAGGACTTGCCGCACAACCCGGCCCCGCGCCGCGCAGGCCCAGACGCGGACCTGCCCCGGAAGGCCCCCAGGTGCTTCAATGGCCGGCGACGCTGCTGGCATCTAGGCGGACGCGCGGCAGGCCCCCGGCAGGCCTCCGCAGGCCCAGATGCTGTCAGCCCCGGCTCTGCGGCCCATCCCCGTCATCCCCGCCCGGTGCCGGGTTTCCCGCCTGTGCGAGAGCGGTAGGCGGCCTGGCGAGGCGATGAGGATGGACCTCCGCTTCGCTCTCCGGTGTCCGGGCCTCGGGTTGTCGCCGACCGTCTGACCGCGCTGGGCTCCCTTCTGGGCGGTGGGGCGAACAGTCTGCGCAGGCAGGGGCAGGAACAGATGAGCTGCAGAGGGGCGGGGGGTGATTGGGGACCACTCCCCTCTGCTCGCGGTTGAGTGAACCATAGTGATCCACTTAAGGGCCTTATAAGGCAGGGAGCCGCCGGTTGGAAAGTGAGCTCTGCTCTGTTATTTGCCCTGGGCAAACTGGCTCATCTGTCTTTGCCTAGATAAAATAATTTGGAAAACCTAGCTCATAGTGCTCTCTAAAAGGTAGCACACGCACGGTACACAGGCACCTCGGAGATACATGTGGACAGATTTAGATAAATTTTTTTTATATATTTTTCGACAAAAGTAGTATTCTTTCTTTTTTATATTTGTATTAGTATTTCATTCTCTTATCATCATTCCTTTTTTTGCCTTTTTTTCTTTTTGAGGTGTAATTCACATACCATAAAATTCACCCTTTAAAGTGTACAATTCAGTGCTTTTTAGTATATTCACTTGTATCTTTTTTTACTAAATAGTTTAAGCAAATCAATAATATAAGCAGTTTTGCAGAGGACATAGCAATACACTCAAGAATATTTTTTTAAAACGAGTCCATTTAAGTTCAACTTAGCAGTTGCTAGCATTTGGTTTTATTTCTCATGTGGACTTGGGAAAAATAAAACCTGTTTACCCAAAAGTCTAAAATTCAGACTTATGGCCCAACCCATCTTCTTCGCTTTTGCCCACTTGATGAAAACTCAGCAGAGCAATCTTGCTGTAGACCTTCATCAGATGTCACTGGTCTCAAGGCATTTATCTAAGACATTCTAGTTTCCTTTGCCTGATGCCTTAGGTGGACAGAGACAAGGGTTGGAATTAGAAATTGTATTTCCAATATTTACTTTGGGTTTTTAGGATTATGAAAAATGCTATAGAAACTTGCTCATTAAAGTGAGAACTGAGAAATGAACTGGTAGTTGTGAGGTAACAAGTTGGAGACCCCTCATCATTTTCATTAGTTTGCTTTCATCATTCTCCTTCCCTAACACCACTGTACGAGACTGTGGCATGTCAGCTCCAGTCATGAAAGCAGCAGCAGGATGCTAGTTAGGGCCCAGGGGAAGTGATGCCCACCAGTAGGGGCTGTGAATGCCCTGCCCTCACATGTAGGTCTCTTAGCAGGATTTAAGTCCCTTAGCAAAGATTTACTGGCCACATCCTCTGTAATGGACACTGTTGAGAAAAGCAGTCTCCTGCTCACAGTCTTTCACGTAAGAATAGGCCTTGGACCTGGAACACTTCCTTACCAAAAAAGAGCCCACACAGACTGTGCCAGGCTTATCAGCCTGTGAAGGTATCCTTCCCTCTTTCAGACTGAATGTGTGCTTCTTTGTTCTGCTTAAGCATGGATGTCAATGACCTTGGGGCACACAATGCTATGGCACTAGAGGGGTGCTCTTTAGACATAGGCTGGGGGTGAGGGACACCCATGAGCCACTCTGCACACTACTGTGACTGATCTTGCTGTCTCTAAGTGAATAAAAACACTTCCACCCAGTGCTTGACCATGTGGTTTTCCTTGGCAACTCTGATACCAAGAAGTCATGGACAGAAGTGTTTGGACTTATATCCCTGGTGGCTGGCATTGTGATGATCCTTGCTGTCCTCCATGTACTTGCAGTCCCCTCCTGGCATTGGTTCCTGGGACACGGTGTTCTCGACAGACATGCTTGGCTTGGGGTGGTTTAGCTGGTCTTGGACCACTTCCTTCCCCCGTCTGCTTCCCTTTCCCTCAACACCAGTGCTTCCGGAAGGCTGACCCTCTACACTTGAACCCCCCCCTCCAGGGAGCAGCCCTGCTCCACATTTCCCTCCAGGGGAAACTCTGTAGCTTGTCTGAGCTAAGTGTCAGAAGCAAAGCCATGGATCTGCTGGTCATCCTGGGAGCCTTTCCTCACCCTCCAGACTAGAACAGGGCCCCATTACATATCAAACAATATGGAAATTCCTGTATCCTTGATAGGATAACTCCCACTCTTGGAATTTGCCCCCGAGGAAATAAGACTATATACACAACCATAAATCCAGCAAAAGAGGACAGGTTAGGTAAGTAATGCTGAATCTATTCAAAGGCCTATTATGTAGCCATGGTTAGGAAAACTATTACCAACAGTGAAATATTTATCATCTGTTAAGCAAAAGAAGAAAAAAACAGACGCTATATCATGACTACAAGTATGGGAAACACACATAAGAGAAAGACTGGAGTGATAGGCATACGATGGTTGCCTGAGCCATGGCAGAGAGGCAGGACTGGGTACCAACCCACATAGAGGCTCTGGAGTCAGAATGCTTAGGTTTGAAGCTGGGTTCCACCACTGGAAGCTGTATAACCAAGAGCAAGTTATTTAGGGCCTCATTTACTCATTTTAGAGTGGTGTCAATCTCAGAGGGCTATTGTACAGAGAAATGAAACGGTGTATGTCAAGCACCTCAAACAGTAGCTGGCACACACAGTAATATTCAAATGTTGGTTATTATTATAAAAGATGGAATAACTAGAGGGCTCTTTTCTTATACGTACAGATAAACATATACGTGAAGGTTCAAATCCCAGCTTCATCAATGTACTGTGTATGTAACCTAGGTAAGTTATTTAACCTCAATATGCCTGTTTGCTCATTTGTAAAATGGAAGTAATAATGGTACTGTTCTGAGCTATGGTCCCCTCCTGCCAGTGACTACCCCAGCCAGAGCTGTCCACAGCATGACACATAACATTGTAAACTCTCAACCAATGTTACACTCTTGAGAAGGAGACTCATCTAAGGTTCTGTTTTTATAGAATTTAGGATGCCTTATGAACTATTCTATCTAAAGCTCTGGAAATGATCAGTATAAAAGTAGTTTATCATTATGTAGTCAGCTGTCATATCTGAATTTAAGGGATCTTTTAGAAACAGCTTTTCAAAAAGTTTATGTAAATTACATGTTATCTCTTTTCTACATGTATCCTAAACTAGACTAGAATCAACTTGTGGGCAACAACAGTACTTTATATTTCTTTTGACTCTCACTAAACCTAGCACAATTCCAAGAACATTTTTAGGTTTAATTAGTGCATGCTGATTAATATCTGCCTTACCCAGAAACAACTTCTTAAACCACTTCAAATGCTTTCAGTAAAATCAGAGATCATGAACACCAAGGTATTTGACTCTTTATTTTCCCATTGGTTGCTACTTGTAAGGGCACACTTATCGATCCTAATTATTCTTCCCATAAAAGAACACTTTCCTGCTTACTGACTCTGGGAGAGAAATGGCAAATGAACAGAAAACTAACTTTCTTAGACATATACAAGAAATCAAGTCTTCTAAAACTATAATCTGAAAGTCCTATTTCTGCCTCTATATAGTAAGCATACTGTCATTCTACTCACTATTCCACCAGAATACATCTTCACATGTCAAACTGGATTACTCACTTAAGTACTGGGTAATGTTCAAGTAGTAAAAACAAGAATTTTTACTGAATGTTATGGAATATTTTTGTATTTGCTTATTATAATACTAGTTAGAAACAACAGTTTATAATTTTTTACACATTCAACAGTTCAACAAACACATGATTCTTTCAATCTGACTGAGGTTGTAAGTCAGTGCTTCACTGGAGAAAATGTATGAAATTGCAGCGTTAATTTCTGAAATGAAGGATTGAAATTCTTCTTTCCAACTCTCCTTTGAGTCTATCACTACTCTGCATGTTCCTGCTCTTGTCCTGGAATTAGCCATCGAATACTCTCAGTTCGAATGGTAGCATACATAATAAAACTAATTAAAAAGAATAAGGAAAATACAAGCAACCAGTCTACATTTTTTATCAAAGTGCTGGGAAGAGGACCTATTTGGTCAGCTTGAGTTACCACCACATTTTTCTTGGCTTCTATACCTGAAAGAGAAATCAGTTGTTTCAAATGAGATAGAAAACATACCCACTACAGAATTTTCTTAAGTATTCTGCATGGTATGCAAAATGATATGCAGTCTTAAAATAAACACCACAGTTAGTATATCTGGGATGGGTTTCACTTGCCTGTCAGTGTAATCTGTAACTTGCCCTTCACCCCACCACATCAAAGAAGCAGGAATCCATTCAGCTGTTCAAAGCTAAAACACCAGAATTTCAGTGAACTCACCAGAAAGGTCTTAGTCAGTGCACTGTATGAGTTGTCTTTTGTTCTCTTTCAAGACCAATGTTCAACAACTAGTAAAGCTATTCTCAGGAGTCTACAGAATGTTTTCACAGGGTAAGTAATGCTAAATTCAAAATGCTTTTAAATAATTTACTGAAAGAATTGTTAGGGGACTTCCCTGGCAGTCCAGTGGTTAAGACTCCACGCTTCCACTGCAGGGTGCGGGTTCATTCCCTGGTCGGGGAACTAAGATCCCGCATGCCATGTGGCACGGCCAAAAAAAAAAAAAAAAGAGTTAAGCTGAGCTCATTTAAAAAAAAAAAAAAAGAAGAATTGTTAGAACAACTAACCACCACTGGGATCAGTGATTACCAAAGATGCTGTGACTCCTAGATTTCATTTGGTTCTAAGTTTTCTGAGAGCACTGAGCAAAATGGCTCCCCCTGTCCATATCAATCTAAACGACAACCAGGGGTCCAGGACAAGACTTGGAATAACTAACTACCTGGTAAGAAGCCTTTTATTCCTATGAGGTAACTCAGTTCTTTGTTCTTCTGTGTTAGATATAAGTCATTACATGCAGCTAAGAATATATGGAAGGTATGTTATAATTTTTATTTACTTCCAGTGAATATATTTCAGGAAGAAGAGGGGTGCTCATAACTGAGGCATTAAAGCTTTTGAGGGATGAATTTTCCAACAAAGGAAATTTCATCAATGTACAGTGCTCAAAGTTTTACAGGATAAAAATAAGGCCCTATGTTTTGGCAAATATTAAGGAATTAAAACAGCATCTACAAATGAATTAATAAATAGAACTCTATACAGCAATAAACATGAATAAAACACAACCATACACAACAATGCAGATGAATCCCATAAACATAATGGTCAGTGGAATCAGCCAGACGTGGAAGGATCCATACTGTAGGTCTCCGTTAATATAAAGGTCAAAAACAAGGAACACTACACTATGGTGTTAGGAGTGAAGATGGTGGTTATCCTTGGGGAGGACAGGAGTGACAGTGCTGAAAGGGGACTGGTGATGTTCTCTTTCTGAGTACTGGTTACTCTGTGAAAATTCAATGCCATGTACACTAGTGATTGATGCATATTTTTGTGTAAATATTATACTTAAATGAATAATGTATGTAAAACAGTATCTAGAGGTATATAGTATGTGAATTTTATCTCAATAAAGCTGTTATATTTTTTAAAGGTATCTATAATCATATTAGTATTACCTATTCATGTTAAGCTTGCCACTGACTGGGAGAAATTTAACAGGATCTTAACATTTCATTAGAAAAGAAGTTTTATATCCCAAAGCCAATCTTGAATCCTTCACTTAAGGATAATACTGTAGCAGATCCGAACCCACAGAAGGCACATTCCTCCAGCAATAAAATGTCTTCTTCTACAGTGTTCTACATACCTGTCTGGTTAAAAATGAAGATTTTCAGCGTTTCCAATGTTCGGTCTGTATGATTAAATCTAGCCATTGGTTTAGCCCCTTGAAATAACAAGATGTTAGGAACAGCTACAGTGCCAAACCTCGTAGAAAGGCTACAAGAGAGAGAAGTCCGTCAGAAAACCTGAATTGACAGTGGGCTTCCTCACACAATTACCATATCAGAATGGATGGAAATAAATGAGAAAGGATCAGTTTCCTGTGACCTATGGAGGCTTCTGATATTGAAACAATAGGCTTGTAGTTTCTCCTGACAGCCTTCCTCGTGGGTCATGGTTGGGGGCATTCGTGTTCTGTTCTGAGTTGCTTTCTATTACAACATGGAGCTGCCCATGACACAATTATTCCACTAGTTCTGTTTTTAACAGCCAAAATAGATCAGACCAGAAAATTCTAATTTATGAACAAAGCACACTATGTCAATTTACCTAACAGAAGAAATTTCAGACTCTGCAGAATGCCCATCTCCAACCCTCATAAAAGATTCAACTTAAGCATTTAGGTTAGTGAGTTGGTGCAAAGGAATCTACAACCTAACAAACACACCAGGAAGTTCACAATTAAGGCAGGACAATTCAGAAGTAATAGGACCTGAGCAGTACTGTTTCACTTTTACAGAATACAGAGTAGTGGTATAAGCTCCAGAGTCAAAACGCTCAGGGTTCAAGCCTCAGTTCTGCCACTGAACCAGCTGTGTGACCTTTGGGCAGATTATTTAACCTTTTTAAGCCTCAGTTACCCCCAGAAGTAAAATGGTAATATCGTATGATCAGGAGTTTTTCTTTTGTAAACATGCTGTAACATAAATATTAACATATGAGGCAAACACAGGTCCCACGCCATACAGTTAAGAGCAAGTATCCTCTATTCTCCATAATTGAGGCACCATACCAGGCACTGAGAAGGATGCATGGAGATGAAGAAGGAACAGAGGAGATGATAAAAGCCTGCAGGGATTGGGGGGCAGCATGGGGGTTGGTATCAGACCCATAACCAAACAGCACTAAGCAGGTGCTTGGAGCCAGCCCTGCTGGCTTGGGGGCAGTGGAGAGCCCAGTCAAAGCTGGACAATGACCTTGAATGTCCTTCCAATCAGTCTGTAACCTTGGGCCTGGCCACTGAGATCTTTCCCTGAAGGCTTTGTGGGAATTACTAATTTGTTGGGCAATTTCTTCATAAACAGCTTCAGGTAAACACTGGCAGTTCCATTACCCACCCTGAAAATCACTGCCTCATTTTCACCACCAACTTGACTATCTTCCAGACTTTCCAAATTTATTCACACACAACCTCCTTGTGACCTGCTAATAAGCAGCATCTGACTTAGAGGAGGAGGGGAGTACACAGTTTATAACCCCAGGCACAGTCACAGGGGAAATATACAACATCTGCACAAAGTTCTTTGTAACTTACCTTATTGAACATTCAGAAAAGACAAAACCCTACTGAACAATATGAAAGAATATAAAGCAAGGGTAAATGTATTTCAAAGGCCTAAAATAATTCGTCAAATTTATTGAATGTCTACTAAGAACACGCATGCAAGAATAAATGTAAGCATGAAGAAAGAAAAGGAAGGAGGGAAAGAAGGAAAGAAAAAAATAAAAAGGAAAGAAAGAAATCCTTAGTAGACATAAAACGGATGCCGAGAGTTAGGCTGCCAGGGTGAGAACCTAAGCTGCAGATGAAAGTCACAAAGGAAGACCCTACTCAGGATGCTAATTTTGCTAATTCAGTCTGGCGCGGACCCTAAAACGTCCTCTGCCCCAACCCCTGCCATCAGGCAGAGCCATCACTGAATTCCACCACACAGAGAACAGTCTTTCTTCTCAAGGGGCCTCCAGAAAGTCTCCCTCGGGAATGTGACAATCCTCACTAGTCACACTTGTTTCTCCCTCCCTCAGTTCCATTTCAAAGCTCAAGCTCAAACCTACTTCCTCTGCTCCTAACTTAACTGATTACGACCTCCAAGTAACTGCAACCATCATCCAACAGGATGAGGCAGAAACCCCACTAAGAGAAGATACTAAGGGAAGATACCTGCTGTGCTGAGATGCATCCAGTGCCAAAAAGTGAAGAGCTGGAAACGCGCGGGGCAGAGAGTTAAAATGAGGGGCCAAACTGGCAGAAAATCGGCACCAAGGGGTGTAAAACAGGACTAGAGTGCAGTCACTACCGTTTGGGTTGAGAAAATCCATAAGGTCCTGTGGCAAAAGAAACAAAGTGTTAAAGTCAGCAGTACAGGATGTGCACTTTTTCTGGAAGGATACACAAGAAACAGGAACCACCGCTGCCGTCAAGGGAGAGGAGGTAGGGGCAGGGACGGGAGGGAGACAGTAGTACAGCTCCCCAAGAACCTTCTGGATTGGAACCATAGGGATCCATGGGTCAGCAGAAAAGTACTATCAAATGACATGTTATAAACTTTCCTCCAAGGTTTCTTTCTTTTTTTTTAATTGAAGTATATAGTTGATTTACAATGTTGTGTTAATTTCTTTTCCATTATGGTTTATCAGAGGATATTAAATACAGTTTCCTGTGCTATACAGCAGGACGTTGTTGTTTATCTACTCTCTATGTGATAGTTTGCGTCTACTAATCACAAACTCCCAGTCTATCCCTCCCCCACCCCCTTCTTCCTTGGCAACCACAAGTCTGTCCTCTATGTCTGTGAGTCTGTTTCTGTTTCGTGGATAGGTTCATTTATGTTGTATTTTAGATTCCACATATAAGTGATAGCATATGATATTTGTCTTTCTCTTTCTGACTTACTTCACTTAGTCTAATAATCTCTAGGTCCATCTATATTGATGCAAATGGCATTATTTCATTCTTTTTTATGGCTGAGTAATATTCCATTGTATATATGTACCACATCTTCTTTATCCATTCCTCTGTCAGTGGACATTCAGGCTGTTTCCATGTCTTGGCTATTGTGAATAGTGCTGCTATGAACATAGGGGTGCATGTATGTTCTTTTTTTTTTTTTTTTGGCTGCACTGTGTGGCATGCAGGATCTTAGTTCCCCGACCATGAATTGAACCTGCACCCCCACCCCCTGCAGTGGAAGCATGGAGTCTTAACCACTGGACTGCCAGGGAAGTCCCAGCATGTATTTTTTTGAATTATAGTTTTGTCTGGATATATGCCCAGTAGTGGGATTGCTGGATCATATGGTAGTTCTATTTTTAGTTTTTTGAGGAACCTCCATACTGTCTCCATAGTGGCTGCACCAATTTACATTCCCACCAAGAGTGTAGGAGGGGTCCTCCTCTAGGCTTTCTTAATATTACTATAGAGCAATTTTAATATTTTTCATAATTCATCAACTCATATACTAAGTACTCACAGAGTACAGGCCACGGTCCCAACTTTGGAATTCTGCATCTCATACAATCTAACAACATTATTAAAGCACTGTGGTCTCAGGCCCAAACTATCATCTCAGCAGCTCCAAGTCTGTACTAAGCAGTCAGATCCATGTATTTGACCAAAGGTTAGTTCAGTTTGAGGGTGCACCATCCATGCCACCACCAAAACTCAGACTGCTCAAACTGCTTTCTCCTGGTCATGTGTGTGACACCCATTAAAAGGCCACAGAGCTGAGGCACAGCATTCACCAGGCACTGAGGGGAGGGTGCAAGGCCAGTGCTGACACCTGCCTCAGAGGGGCACTCAACATACCATATGTACCCTCATTTAAAATAAGGAATCACATCTCTCAGAGCTAGGATTCTTCTCTTACATAAGCAGCCTGAATTCATTCTGCTCTCTGGCTTTAACAATCTTACAGAAAATGTCAGTTGGTATCCCAGTATTCTCTTTAGAATCACCATTTAGCCAACTAGCTGGAAAAGCATGGCTGGGCTGGACAAATTAGTCAGCTCTCAGTCCAGAGTAAACACTAGATTCACAGTCTTTGGAGGAAAAAAAACTTTTCACCAATATAACATACTTCACGGAGGTATAGAACCAAGATGATGGAGTACAAGGACGTGATCTCACTCCCTCTTGTGAGAACACCAGAATCACAACTAACTGCTGAACAATCATCGACAGGAAGACACTGGAACTCACCAAAAAAGATACCCCACATCCAAAGACAAAGGAGAATCCACAATGAGATGGTAGGAGGGGCGCAATCACAATAAAATCAAATCCCATAACTGCTGGGTGGGTGACTCACAAACTGGAGAACACTTATACTACAGAAGTCCACCCCCTGGAGTGAAGGCTCTGAGCCCCACATCAGGCTTCCCAACCTGGGGGTCCAGCAGTGGGAGGAGGAATTCCTAGAGAATCAGGCTTGAAGCCTAGCAGGATTTGACTACAGGACTCTGACAGGACTGGGGGAAACAGAAACTCCACTCTTGGAGGGCACACACAAAGTAGTGTGCACATCGGGACCCAGGGGAAGGAGCAGTGACCCCAGGGGAGACTGAACCAGACCTACCTGCTAGTGTTGGAGGGTCTCGGGCAGAGGCGGGGGGTGGCTGTGGCTCACCGTGGGGACAAGGACACTGACAGCAGAAGTTCTGGGAAGTACTTCTTGGCGTGAGCCTTCCCAGAATCCTCCATTAGTCCCACCAAAGAGCAGGGTAGGCTCCAGTGTTGGGTCACCTCGGGCCAAACAACCAACAGGGAGGGAACCCAGCTCCACACATAAGCAGACAAGCAGATTAAAGTTTTACTGAGCTCTGCCAACCAGAGCAACACCCAGCTCTACCCACCACCAGTCCCTCCCATCAGGAAACTTGCTCAAGCCTCTTAGATAGCCTCATCCACCAGAGGGCAGACAGCAGAAGCGAGAAGAACTACAATCCTGCACCTTGTGGAACAAAAACCACATACACAGAAAGACAGACAAGATGAAAAGGCAGAGGGCTATGTACCAGATGAAGGAACAAGATAAAACCCCAGAAAAACAACTAAATGAAGTGGAGATAGGCAACCTTCCAGAAAAAGAATTCAGAATAATGATAGTGAAGGTGATCCAGGACCTCGGAAAATGAATGGAAGCAAAGATCGAGAAGATGCAAGAAATGTTTAGTAAAGACCTAGAAGAATTAAAGAACAAACAAACAGAGATGAACAATACAATAACTGAAATGAAAACTACACTAGAAGGAATCAATAGCAGAATAACTGAGGCAGAAGAACAGATAAGTGACCTGGAAGACAGAATGGTGGAATTCACTGCTGTGGAACAGAATAAAGAAAAAAGAATGAAAAGAAATGAAGACAGCCTAAGAGACCTCTGGGACAACATTAAATGCAACAACATTCGCATTATATGGGTCCTAGAAGGAGAAGAGAGAGAGAAAGGACCCGAGAAAATATTTGAAGAGATTAATAGTTGAAAACTTCCCTAACATGGGAAAGGAAATAGCCACCCAAGTCCAGGAAGTGCAGAGACTCCCATACAGGATACACCCAAGGAGAAACATGCTGAGACACACAGTAATCAAATTGGCAAGAATTAAAGACAAAGAAAAATTATTGAAAGCAGCAAGGGAAAAATGACAAATAACATACAAGGGAACTCCCATAAGGTTAACAGCTGATTTCTCAGCAGAGACTCTACAAGCCAGAAGGGAGTGGCATGATATACTTAAAGTGATGAAAGGGAAGAAACTACAACCAAGATTACTCTACCCAGCAAGGATCTCATTCAAATTCGATGGAGAAATCAAAAGGTTTACAGACAAGCAAAAGCTAAGAGAATTCAGCACCACCAAACCAGCTCTACAGCAAATGCTAAAGGAACTTCTCTAAGTGGGAAACACAAGAGAAGAAAAGGACCTACAAAAACAACCCCAAAACAATTAAGAAAATGGTAATAGGAACATACATATCAATAATTACCTTAAACGTGAATGGATTAAATGCTCCAACCAAAAGACAAAGGCTTGCTGAATGGATACAAAAACAAGACCCATATATATGCTGTCTACAAGAGACCCACTTCAGACCTAGGGACACATACAGACTGAAAGTAGGGGATGGAAAAAGATACTTCCATGCAAATGGAAATCAAAAGAAAGCTGGAGTAGCTATACTCATATCAGATAAAATAGACTTTAAAATAAAGAATGCTACAAGAGACAAGGAAGGACATTACATAATGATGAAGGGATCAATCCAAGAAGAAGATATAACAATTATAAATATATATGCACCCAACATAGGAGCACCTCAATACATAAGGCAACTGCTAACAGCTATAAAAGAGAAAATCGACAGTAACACAATAATAGTGGGGGACATTAACACCTCACTTACACCAACGGACAGATCATACAAAATGAAAATAAATAAGGAAACAGAAGCTTTAAATGACACAATAGACCAGATATATTTAATTGATATTTATAGGACATTCCATCCAAAAACAGCAGATTACACTTTCTCCTCAAGTGCGCATGGAACATGCTCCAGGATAGATCACATCTTGGGTCACAAATCAAGCCTCAGTAAATTTAAGAAAATTGAAATCATATCAAGCATCTTTTCTGACCACAACGCTATGAGATGAGAAATGAATTACAGGGAAAAAAACGTAAAAAACACAAACACATGGAGGCTAAACAATACATTACTAAATAACCAAAAGATCACTGAAGAAATCAAAGAGGAAATCAAAAAATACCTAGAGACAAATGACAATGAAGACATGACAATCCAAAACCTATGGGATGCAGCAAAAGCAGTTCTAAGAGGGAAGTTTATAGCTATACAAGCCTACCTAAAGAAACAAGAAAAATCTCAAATAAACAATCTAACCTTACACCTAAAGGAACTAGAGAAAGAAGAACAAAAAAACCCAAAGTTAGCAAAAGGAAAGATATCATAAAGATCAGAGCAAAAATAAATGAAATAGAAACAAAGAAAACAATAGCAAAGATCAATAAAACTAAAAGCTGGTTCTTTGAGAAGATAAACAAAATGGATAAACCATTAGCCAGACTCATCAAGAAAAAGAGGGAGAGGACTCAAGTCAATAAAATTAGAAATGAAAGAGGAGAAGTTACAAAAGACACCGCAGAAATACAAAGCATCCTAAGAGACTACTACAAGCAACTCTATGCCAATAAAATGGACAACCTGGAAGAAATGGACAAATTCTTAGAAAGGTATAACCCTCCAAGACTGAACCAGGAATAAACAGAAAATATGAACAGACCAATCACAAGTAATGAAATTGAAACTGATTAAAAATCTTCCAACAAACAAAAGTCCAGGACTTCACAGATGAATTCTATCAAACATTTAGAGAAGAGCTAACACCCATCCTTCTCAAACTCTTCCAAAAAATTGCAGAGGAAGGAACACTCCCAAACTCATTCTATGAGGCCACCATCACCCTGACACCAAAACCAGACAAAGATACTACAAAAAAAGAAAATTACAGGGGCTTCCCTGGTGGCGCAGTGGTTGAGAATCTGCCTGCCAATGCAGGGGACACGGGTTCAAGCCCTGGTCTGGGAAGATCCCACATGCCGCGGAGCAACTAGGCCCGTGAGCCACAATTACTGAGGCTGCGCGTCTGGAGCCTGTGCTCCACAACAAGAGAGGCCGCGATAGTGAGAGGCCCGCGCACCGTGATGAAGAGTGGCCCCCGCTTGCCACAACTGGAGAAAGCCCTCGCACAGAAACGAAGACCAACACAGCCATAAATAAATAAATAAATAAAATTAAAAAAAAAAAAAAGAAAATTACAGACCAATATCACTGATGAATATAGATGCAAAAATCCTCAACAAGATACTAGCAAACAGAATCCAACAGCACATTAAAAGGATCATACACCATGATCAAGTGGGATTTATCCCAGGGATGCAAGGATTCTTCAATATACACAAATCAATCAATGTGATACACCATCTTAACAAATTGAAGAAAAACCATATGATCATCTCAATAGATGCAGAAAAAGCTTTTGACAAAATTCAACACCCATTTATGATAAAAACTCTCCAGAAAGTGGGCATAGAGGGAACCTACCTCAACATAATAAAGGCCATACATGACAAACCCACAGCAAACATCATTCTCAGTGGTGAAAAATTGAAAGCATTTCCTCTAAGATCAGGAAAAGAGAAGGATGTCCACTCTCACCACTATTATTCAACATAGTTTTGGAAGTCCTAGCCACGGCAATCAGAGAAGAAAAAGAAGTAAAAGGAATACAAATTGGAAAAGAAGAAGTAAAACTGTCACTGTTTGCAGATGACATGATACTATACATAGGGAATCCTAAAGATGCCACCAGAAAACTACTAGGGCTAATCAGTGAATTTGGTAAAGTTGCAGGATACAAAGTTAATGCACAGAAATCTCTTGCATTCCTATACACTAATGATGAAAAATCTGAAAGAGAAATTAAGGAAACACTCCCATTTACCACTGCAACAAAAAGAATAAAATACCTAGGAATAAACCTACCTAAGGAGACAAAAGACCTGTATGCAGAAAACTACAAGACACTAATGAAAGAAATTAATGATACCAACAGATGGAGAGATATACCATGTTCTTGGATCGGAAGAATCAATATTGTGAAAATGACTATACTACCCAAAGCAATCTACAGATTCAATGCAATCCCTATCAAATTACCAATGGCATTTTTTACGGAACTAGAACAAAAAAATCTTAAAATTTGTATGGAGACACAAAAGACCCCGAATAGCCAAAGCAGTCTTGAGGGAAAAAAACCAAGCTGGAGGAATCAGACTCCCTGACTTCAGACTATACTACAAAGCTACAGTAATCAAGACAATATGGTACTGGCACAAAAACAGAAATATAGATCAATGGAACAAGATAGAAAGCACAGAGATAAACCCACGCACCTATGGTCAACTAATCTATGACAAAGGAGGCAAGGATATACAATGGAGAAAAGACGGTCTCTTCAATAAGTGGTTCTGGGAAAACTGGACAGTTACATGTAAAAGAATGAAATTAGAACACTCCCTAACACCATACACAAAAATAAACTCAAAATGGATTAGAGACCTAAATGTAAGACCGGACACTATAAAACTCTTAGATGAAAACGTAGGAAGAACACTCTTTGACATAAATCACAGCAAGATCTTTTTTGATCCACCTCCTAGAGTAATGGAAATAAAAACAAAAATAAACAAATGGGACCTAATGAAACTTCAAAGCTTTTGCACAGCAAAGGAAACCATAAACAAGATGAAAAGACAACCCTCAGAATGGGGGAAAATATTTGCAAATGAATCAACGGACAAAGGATTAATCTCCAAAATATATAAACAGTTCATGCAGCTCAATGTTAAAAAAACAAACAACCGAATCCAAAAATGGGCAGAAGACCTAAATAAACACTTCTCCAAAGAAGACATACAGATGGCCAACAAGCACATGAAAAGCTGCTCAACATCACTAATTATTAGAGAAATGCAAATCAAAACTACAGTGAGGTATCACCTCACACCAGTTAGAATGGGCACCATCAGAAAATCTACAAACAACAAATGCTGGAGAGGGTGTGGAGAAAAGGGAACCCTCTTGCACTGTTGGTGGGAATGTAAATTGATACAGCCACTATGGAGAACAGTATGGAGGTTCTTTAAAAAACTAAAAATAGAACTACCATATGACCCAGCATTCCCACTACTGGGCATATACCCTGAGAAAACCATAATTCAAAAAGACACATGCACCCCAATGTTCACTGCAGCACTATTTACAATAGCCAAGTCATGGAAGCAACCTAAATGCCCATCAACAGACGAATGGATAAAGAAGATGTGGTACATATATACAATGGAATATTACTCAGCCATAAAAAGGAATGAAATTGGGTCATTTGTTGCAACGTGGATGGATCTAGAGACTGTCATACAGAGTGAAGTGAGTCACAAAGAGAAAAACAAATATTGTATATTAATGCATATACGTGGCACCTAGGAAAATGGTACAGATGAACCAGTTTGCAGGGCAGAAATTGAGACACAGATGTAGAGAACAAACGCATGGACACCAAGGGGGGAAAGTGGCGGAGGTGGGGGGTGGTGGTGGTGGTGTGATGAACTGGGCGATTGGGATTGACATGTATACACTGATGTGTATAAAACTGATGACTAATAAGAACCTGCTGTATAAAAAAAATTTTTTTTTAAATAAAACAAACAAAAAAAACCCCGCCATACTTCACAACCTAAGTGTCCATCGACAGATGCATGGATAAAGAAGATGTGGCACATATATACAATGGAATATTACTCAGCCATTAAAAGAAACGAAAGTGAGTTATTTGTAGTGAGGTGGATGGACCTAGAGACTGTCATACAGAGTGAAATAAGTCAGAAAGAGAAAAACAAATACCATATGCTAACTCATATATATGGAATCTAAAAAAAAACAGAATGGTCCTGATGAACCTAGGGGCAGGACAGGAATAAAGATGCAGACGTAGAGAATGGACTTGAGGACACGGGAGGGGGAAGGGTAAGCTGGGACGACGTGAGAGAGTGGCATGGACATATATACACTACCAAATGTATAACAGATAGCTAGTGGGAAGCAGCCGCATAGCACAGGGAGATCAGCTCGGTGCTTTGTGACCACCTAGAGGGGTGGGATAGGGAGGGTGGGAGGGAGGGAGCCACAAGAGGGAGGGGATATGGGGATATATGTATATGTATAGCTGATTCACTTTGTTATACAGCAGAAACTAACACAACATTGTAAAGCAATTATACTCCAGTAAAGATGTTAAAAAAAAAAAAAATATATATATATATATATATATGTATAAAACATACTTCTCAGGGACATGACTAGTCTAAACAATGCTAAATTACAATTTTAGTAATTCAGATATTTTATTTTTATGCCTCCATAACAAATACCTCATTTAGAAGAAGAAGAATGCTATGATTCTGATACCAAGCACCTATCTGTCCATTGGGATTTTTATCATGAGACTTGGTGGTGAGATTAACCCAAGGCTGACTAGGTTTAGGCCGCCTAAAAAGCATATTCGACACTAGTTATATCTCCTCCTTTTCCTACAAACATCACAGAAAGCCAGGTGAATTTTCACTGATGCAGCCATTAAATGCTATCCCACTTAACAATATGATAAAGATTATGACTCCCCATTTGAAAGTTGATAGAGTATTAAATCGTAAAATCAATGTGCAGAAAAGGAGAAAAGCACTAAATACTTTTGTCTTACCTGTGACATATTTAAAATTTTCAGAGTGAAATTTTCTAATCCCGTCACATTCCTCTCCTCACAGTTCACCTTCGGGGATTTCAGACTTTCGGTGGTATTGGCGTCTTCTGTCGGGGGTGGGTCAGATTCCACCACTTCGGGCTCTGCGTAGTACTCCTCTTCTCTCTCCGGGAAGCTGGCTCCAGCGCTGTCCAGAGAGAAGAGGCTCTCCCGGGGGTTGCACCTCGAGTCCTCCTCCCCTCCAGCCCTGCAGGTGCCGCCGCTGGGCTCTGGGCTCAGTTTGTCCTCGGCTTCCCCAGGAATCACAGACAACATTACCATGTGTTCACCATCAGCGTCCAGCCCCAGCACTGCCTCGGCCTCTTCTGCAGACAGGTCCTGGCCCACTGGGTCACGGGAAGGCACCTCCTCACTCGTGTACCCAGCCCCCACCTGGAATGGGTAAGCAGGCTGCTCCTCTGACCATAAGTGACCTCTTTTCTCTGCAACTAAAACATGCCACTATGTTCACAGTCACATCTAACTTCAAAATAAATGAATCCCAAAGAATTACAGTTCTCCAATATGAAATTTTCCCCTCCAGAGTAAAAAGTTACCTTCCCATTAAACTATCACAGAGCCACCCATCATTCTCCAGGTCATGAAGAAGATCACAAGGAGATACTAGATTAATGAATGCCAAGAAGTGGACAAACACATAGCTTCATGCAAAACCTGCTGCTTGCCATGCGGATTACAAGCAAAAACATTCCACTGTAGACATCCAATTAGGAAAATATAATACAAACACTTTAACAATTTAGTTTCTTTGATGAGACTATCCAAGAAAATAATGATGGCTTTATGGAAGACTCTACCATGGCAAAGCATCTTTGCACCCATTATAACAGCTCTGTGAGATGGGCAGCACAAGGGTTATCATCCCGACTTAACAGATGAGGTACAGAGAGGTTCAGTGTAATGCCCAATGGCACACAGCCAGTAAGCAGCAGAGCCAGGTCTAAGAGCGAAGTCTTCTGACTGCTACTCCAGAGCGGGCCTTACCCTCCCCACATGATACCTCGGAGGGCTGCTGGGCCACACTGCCCAAAGAATGCTACTAGAGCCAGCTCCTTCCTGAGGTGGCCTCTACAGCTGACCTCTGCTCTCCTGCCTGCTGCCCTTGGGCTACTGCCCTCAGGAGTGCTAAAGGTGCACCAAGCAGAGCAGGGGCAGCAGCAGGGAGAAGAGGAGGAGGATTTTCCTCTCACTTTGGAGCCACTAGATGCGGCTTGGGCCAAAGGTTCAGGTAAGGGGAGAGTCCTGGGCAGTCTCATACATCCATCCAGCAAGCTCCACTCACCTCTGTACAATGACTCCTGCCCTCCACCTCTCATGATCTCAACGACAGCCGCCAGACTCCAAGCCAGGCACTGACCAGGGGAAACGAATGAGCCCAGCTGCACTCAGACAAGCCCACCACTGGCTGGGGAGCCACCAGCTGTATAATGAGCTCTGCCTGCAAACAGCATGTCTAGCAGAGTGTGAATGACCAACTGGCTTCAAAGCTGGGGAGGGATCTGGGAACTTCCTAAGGTATGCACATTTGTATAACATCTCAAAGAATATCTCCATAGATGTTTGCAGGTTCATTCAGCAATTCAAAAACACTCTCTGGGAATTTGCTTCAGGCTAAGTGGAGTAACAGGAACCAGATTTACTCTCCCTCCTGAAATGACCCAAAAAACAGCCAAATATGTGAAACAACAGTTTCAGGAGACTAGCAATGAGACAAGGAAGGACAGTGAACAGGAAGCAAATGAGAAGAGCCCTACAAATGCTCTAGCTTACTGCCTGAGAGAGTTCCTGCCCTGTCTCAGGGAGGGCCCAGCTGACTTCTCAAGTTGAGATGGAACTGAGGGTCCAGAAAGACCAAGAAGCTAGAGTTTGCAGGACAGAATACTGGAGATGGGAGAGCTGCAGAAAGAGGACTCTGGAGATCTGTGGAGGGGGTCCCGCCTTGAGTATACTGGTCCACATATGCCTGTAAGTGAACTACCCCAAGCCAGGGAAAGAACCACTCAAAGGGATTAGAGGTAACAGTACCCAACAGCCACAGAAAGCTGGGAATAGTACCTGTCCCCACCCACTAGCTTGGGAAACCTCCTAAGTCACAGGGCACTGGGGAGAGTACGCGAAAGGGACTTGCCTCAGCAGTGGGGCCCAATTAACCCTAAAGTAAATACAGCTCTGCTTCCATCTAGCAAACCTTAAAAGTGAGAATCAAACTGTGTTCAAGTAACTTAACTGTATCCCAGAACAAAGCTCAAGAATATTTATAGGAATACTAAAATATCTAGCACTCAACCAGGTAAAATTTACTTCTGGCATCCAATCAAAGATTACCAGGCATGCAAAGAAGCAGGGAAATTCTCATTATCCATAATGAGAATAATCAACCAAACCTGACCCAGAACTTGTACAGATGTCAGAATTATTAGATGAGGCTATCAAAACAGCAATAACTGCATTACATATGTTTAAAAAGTTAAGTAGATATAGACAACATAACATATAAAAAAAGACCCAAATCAAAATGCAAATCAAAACCACAATGAGATATCACCTCACACATGTTAGAATGGCTATTATCAAAAAGACAAGAAATGACAAATGTTGGTATGCATGTGGACAAAGGGGAACCCTTGTGCACTATCAGTGAGAACGTAAATTGGTGCAGCCACTAAGGAAAACAGTATGGAAGTTCCTCAAAAAATAAAAAACAGAACTACCATATGATCCAGCAATTCCACTTCTGGGCATTTATCCAAAGAAAATGAAAACACTCACCTGAAAAGGTACATGCACCCCCATGTTCACTGTAGCATTATTTACAAAAGCCAAGACATGGAAGCAATTGATAGATGCATAGATAAAGAAAATGTGAGATATATATACATATATTTGTATATGTATATGTGTGTGTATATATATATGTATATGTATTATGTGTATATATATGTATATATATGTATATGTATATATAAAAAGAATATTATTCAGCCATTTAAAAACAAGAAATCTTGCCATTTGCAACAAGATGTACAGACCTTGAGGGCATTATGCTAAGTGAAATAAATCAGAGAAAGACAAATACTGTATTATCTCACTTAAATGTAGAATCTAAAAACCAACAAACAACAACAAAAAAACCCACAAGCTCATACAGAAAACAGTTTGGTGGTTGACAGAGGTGGTGGGTAGGGGGTGGGCAAAATGGGTGAAGATTGTCAAAAAGTACAAACTTCCAGTTATAAAATAAGTAAGTCATGGGGATATAATGCACAGCATGGTAACTATAGTTAATTATACTATACTGTATATTTGAAAGTTGCTAAGAGAGTAGTAAACCTTAAAAGGTCTCATCCAAAGAAAAAAATTGTATAACTGCGTGTGATGGTGGATTTTAACCAGACTTATTGTGGTGATCATTTTACAATATATATATATCGAATGATTATGTTGTACAACTGAAACTACTATAATGTTATATATCAATTATATCTCAATAATAATTTTTTAAAAGACCCAAATTATACTTCTAGCAATGAAAATTACAAGGTCTGAGATGAAAACTGCACTGGATGGGATTCATAGCAGATTAGACATTACAGAAGAAAAGAGTAGTTAACTTAAGGCATAGCAATAGAACCAATACAAAATGAAACACACAATGAAAAAAAGAATCTCCCCCTAAATTAAGAGTGACAGTGAGCTGTGGGACAATTTCAAGTGGTCTCATGTACAGATAATTGGAGTACCCAAAAGAGAGAAGTAAATGGGGGAAAACAGAAAAAGTAATTGAAGAAACAATAACCAAAAACTTTACAAACCTGATGAAAACTATAAATCCATAGATCCAAGAAACTCAACAAACTACACCAAGATACATCATAATCAAACTGATCAAAACCAGTGATAAAGAAAAAATCTTAAAAGCAGCCGGAGAAAAAAGACATGCTATGTATAGAGGAACAAAGACAAGGATGACAGCAGATTTCTCATTGGAAACTGCAAGCAAGAAGAGCAGCATCTTTAAAGTACTGAAAGGAAAAAAACTATAAACCTAGAATTCTATACCCAGCAAAAATATCTTTCAAAAACAAAGGCAAAATAAATACGTTTTCAGACATACAAAAGCTGAAACAATTCATAACCAGCAGACCTACACGACAAGAATCTGAAATGAACTTATTCAGGCAATAAAAAAATGATACCAGATGGAAATGTGGATCCACACAAAAGAATGAATAGCATCAGAAATGGTAACTACATAAATAAATATATACAATTCTTTCTGAAAGTCTAGCTCTGAAGGGGAAAAGAAAGACCCGGTAGTTGTTATGGGCAGGCAGGGGACTAAGGGAAATTTTCGTTTTGGTTTTTAGGACACAGGTTTTACTTCTCTCTTTTGGGTACTCCAAATTTAAGGATATATAAAGCTCATGGGAAAGTGAGTAAGCAGGGAGAGGTGACAATACAGGTTAGAGAGGGCAGAGTACAGGGCTTGAGAAGCAAGGTAGGTCCTTGACAGAAGAGGGTCAAGCACTTCTTTGCCTATGACCTAGAGAAGGGGCTGGGTGCCTGGGCAAGGAGCTCTGTCAATGGGGTGCGGATGGCAGTCTTTCTGTAGCCTTTGGTTGATAAACATGTACTGCTTGTATAATCATAAGTAAAAACAAACAAACATGTTTACTAGATCGTCCTTAAGTCAGAACAGGAAATGAAGCCAGAGAGGCTAAAAGTCTGGAGAAGAACAAAGGGTGCCAGATTTGGGAACAACTCTACTCCCAAATGCACCAGCTCTGCAGAGATCTCTCTCTGAACCTAATCAACATTCTAGGCCCTCTAAAGTAAATGGAGAATGCCAATATCCTAAAAGAATCTCAAGAGAAAAAAATGAGGGCACAAAATAGAATCTGGTCCTTCTGATCACCTTCATGTAAAACTGGATAGATGTCCCTTACAGAAAATCAAAAGGAAGTCTGAGTGATGCAGAGAGCTAGAATTTTGAGTCAGGAGTGTTGTTTTTCCCTCCTGTGAAGATATTTAAGTTGAGAGGACAAATTAGGAACAAAAAAAAAAATTCTCACACCCTCAGGTACCATTTTTTTCATTTAAGCATTGGGAAGAAAGGAAACATTGAATTATTCCACTCTAAGAAATGACCTACCGTGTGAGAGCCATTGAACCCTCCCATGGTAATGTGCCTTTTAAAAGAGATTGCTTCGCAATGTCAATAATCTGATTATATTGGGCTTCCCTGGTGGCACAGTGGTTGAGAATCTGCCTGCCAATGCAGGGGACACGGGTTCGAGCCCTGGTCTGGGAAGATCCCACATGCCGCGGAGCGGCTGGGCCCGTGGGCCACAGCTACTGAGCCTGCACGTCTGGAGCCTGTGCTCCACAACAAGAGAGGCCGCGATAGTGAGAGGCCTGCGCATCGCGATGAAGAGTGGCCCCCGCTTGCCGCAACTAGAGAAAGCCCTCGCACAGAAACGAAGACCCAACACAGCAAAAAATAAATAATAAATAAATAATAAATTAAAAAAATTAAAAAAAAAAATAATAATAATAATCTGATTATAGTTTGAGCCATGCATAAAGTGGACATTATTGCACTACTGGCAGCAAGGAATATGTTTGGAGAACAGGGGCGAGGGGACCACCCCAACTCTGCCAAGGAGCCCTAGCCTGCGTCAGCTCCTTCATACCCTTCCAGTTGTTCTCAAAAGACTCTCTACCAGCCACAGGTTTTTTTCCATAATGGCTTCTGTGGCAGGGGAGCCAACTGGGGAGGACCAAAAACAGCTGGGGGTTAGAGGGGCAGCAACCCGTACTTTCCATAGGAAATTTTCAGTGTGTGCATCTAACAAATGGAGAAAATACCACTGAAATGCAGACATTCATAGGGCTACCATGCAGATTAAATGAGAAAAGACGTATATGGTCCCTGGCACATGGTAAGCACTCCATAAATGGCTACAGTGATGGTGATGATGATGATGATGATGATAATGGTTATGACTGATGTTTACAATTCAAAGAGATGGACGGGAACCACAATTAGGTCCTATTAATTCCTCTGCTAAATACACTCTGGATCCATCCACTTCTCCCAACCCACTCACACCCCTCAGCCCAGGCCACAGTCATCTCTCACTTGGACAACTGCTGCAACCACCAAAATGGTCTTCCTGGTTGGCCCTCTATCCCCTCTCCAAACCCTTCTCCTCACAGCATCCAAGTGAAACTGAAAGTCAAAGGCAAATGTGATCATGTCACTCCCCTGCTAAAACCCTTTCAATGGCTTCCCCCTACCCTGTGAATGAATCCATGCTCTGTAGCATGACTACCAGGCCCCAGGTGATAAGGCCTCTGTCCATACTCCCAACAGGTGCCACTAGACATTTCTGGTCCCTGATCACTCACACCCTCCTCCCCATACCTCAGAACTGTCCTGAGGGCTGTTTCTCTGCCAGGAGCCCTCCCTCCACTCCCTCTCTTCTTCTGGCTAATCTGACACATCCTTCAGATCTCACCCTAAACTTCACTTCTGTGAACTTCACCCTCCTAGAACCTCATACCAGAAGGGTCTTCCATTACAGCATTCCATAATGCCCTGGGGCTCTCCTTGAAGCATTTTCCACTCTTGTGGAAAATTTACTTAATTATTTGTGGTCATTTAATGCCTGCCTTCCCCATCAGACAGGAGGGTGGACGTATTTCTCTGCTTGCTCTCCACGGCACCCAGAGTGCCTAACAGAGCATATGGCATATGACGGGTGCTCAGTCAGAATCTGCTAGTTGACTGTCTAGTGAAGACAGGTGTGGGGTGTTGAAGTCCGGGGTTGGCACCCATTCCTTGACACCTGGACAGCACTGCCACCTCCAGTTGCTAATTTGCCAGTGGTATCCTCTGCAGAAAAAAAGCCTTGGATTTTCAGCCACCCCCAAAAGGAACCAGCTGGTGAAGCTTCCTCAGTCCTCACCCCATTCATGGCCTGGCCATGATGACCAGTGACCCACCCCATGGCTGGTGTTATCCTCAGGTCTGTATGACGTGACCCTCCCTGCCAGGTAGGCTCACTGACTGCCGAATCAGCCAGGGTTCTGCCAGGAAACAGCACATGCAACTTGGACAATTGGAGGAGAACTTAATAAAGGTACCTCCAACATGTGAGCTGGGTGTAGAGAAACCAAAAACAATGGTAAGGAATCCCAAGGTCAATAACAGCAGAGGGGGAGCCAGTTACCACTCATAGACCTTAAGAGTCCAGAGGCAGAAGCCTTGAAACAGAGAGGACAGCCTTCTAGAAGCCCTAACTTTCAGTAGAGGGACACAGCCAACCTGTGATATCCCCAAGGGAGGGAGCTGAGAGAATCAATACCCTGACCTCACTCTCCCTTCATGCCAACACAACAGAAGCCAGAAGACAGAAGAGCCAGTTGTTTATTCCATACCGGACAGCTACTCAGGGCACAGAGCAGGGTGGAGAAGGCTGAAGAATGATCTGAGAGACAAACAGAAGATATCCAGCACATGCTGTCCCCTCTCTGAGGCTGGTGGTTAAGTGTAGCGACAGAGAAATGTAGTACAGAGGTTTGACTGTGAGGTCAGGCAGACAGAGGCTTGAATTGTAGCTTCTCAACTTCTGCTGTTGGACCTTGGTAAAAGACTTAGGGGATGCTGAGTCTCAGTTTACTCATCCATCAAATGGGGACAATAACAACATACATTTCATAAGCATTTAAAGACTAAATAAGATGATGCTCAAAAAGCACTAAGCACACTGCCTGGCACATAATGAGTGTTTTCATTACTTTTCATTACTCAGCAAGCCGGCTCCCCTGCCTCTTTCCAGGACACGGCAGGGAAAGGAAAGATCTGTGTATTCCTGTTAAGTTTTGAATGACAAAAAAGGCCAAAGGGTCTGGACTTTAATAGGGCTCTGCGGAGTGGGGCAAAGAAGCAATGGGAGTAAGGCCTCCACTCCTGGGCCCAGCCATGCCTCCAGGTGGCTGCCTTCCCCACGGAGGGACCCTGAGAGCATGCCCTGGCAAGCAGCAAGTTACCCTGGGAGTCTGCTGTGTTTTTCTCATCTGTCCTTCACAGGCACCTGAGCAAAAGTGACCTTCTTAGGAAAGTGGTCCAGCAGGCTGCAAAGTAAAGCATGGGCTTTGCAGTCAGAGATACAGGCTCTGCCAATTATCAGAATCGCAAACGTAGGCAGACTACTTAGCCTCTCTGAGCTCAGCATCTTCATCTGTAAAACACGGACACTCACGGAATCTATCTCATAGGGTCGGTGGGAGGGCTAAATAAGATAATGATAGAAAGCACTATGCACAGTTCCTGGCTCCTAATAAGGGCACCATAGAGGTCGGCTATTCGTTATGATGATTATCATTAATAATAAAGTGCTCAGCACATGGGGGTACGCCTCAGTAAGCGCTAATACACGGTTCCTCCCGACTGAGTCACCTGCTCAGGGGCCTGAACATGGCCCGGGCATCCCGCCCCGCCGTGCCCTACCCCGGACCGCGAGCGGGGACCACTGGGGGAAGGAGGTCGGGATAACCCGGGGAGAGGCGCTCTAGGGGGCGCCAGGAAGAGGCGAGGCGCGCAGCGCGGGCCTTCGCGCAGGTAAAAGAGCGTCGCCCGGGGAGACAGCCACCTCGCCGGTCATTTCACGCACAGCCGCCCGCGCCGCCGCCCACGGCCCCAGCCCGCACTCACCCTCCTGGCCGCGGGCGGGAGGCCCCAGCACCCACAGCAGTACCTGCCACCAGCCAAGGAGCCGCATGGTGCAGGGCGGGCAGCGGCCCCACCACCCAGGCCGAAGGGCAACCGGCGCACAGCGACGCGAGTCGCGCTCCTTGCCGGCGGAAGGCTTGGGGAGGAGAGCCCGGGAGCGCGGGCGCGGCCCCGCGCCGCCATCTTAGCAGCTGGCAGCTGCCGCGGGCGCCATCTTGGAGCCGGGCGGCCGCCTATGGTCTGTGGCCTGTGCTGTGGGGCTCGGGGCTGTTTGGGAGCCAAGCGCCCGCCATCTCAGGTCTTTTCGAAGTTTCCTGACCCTCAGGTCCTGGGCGGGGTTCCGGCAGAGGCCCGTTGCCGTTTTTCTTCACCCGGCAATCGGGGCCGGGCGGCCGGCAGCACACCCTGCGCCCGCCCAGCGCTTCGTTCCCGGGCCAGAAAGGCCTGGAAGCGTCCTCCTGGAGTGCCCCATCCAGGGTCAGATCCCTTTCCTCACCCATATTATCCTTCCCAGGTTGCCAGATAAAACACAGGATGCCCAGTTAAATTTGAATTTCACATAAACAACGAATAATTTTTACTATAAGAGACCGACCGAGGCTAGGCTGCGGTAGTTTTGCTATAGTAAATTTTCTAGTGGTCCCAGGAGGATCTGACACAGTGGACAACATGGGTGGAAGAGCCCACATTCTTGATCACTACATTCATCTTTTGACCAACAACCTCCCTCTCCCCCAACAGTGTAGTAGCAAATATTTTCTTCTTTAAATTATTCTCTCCCATACCCTCCATACTGGTTTTGAAGGTCATGATAAAGCCAGTGGGACAGAGGATTAAGGGGATTTAGGCTTAATGAAAAGGAGGCTGATTTGACTCATCTGGACACTCCAACGTGGATGCCCTGTGGTTACAACTCCTTCCTTTTTGTTATGTCCTTTTCCCTCTCTGTGTTTTGGTTGTTTGGACAGATGCACTTACAGATGTTAGACTTGTTGCCTTTCGATAAATACTATATATACAATCTCTGATGGAAACTCAATGAATACAGCCAACAGGATAGAATGCGAATTTGACTGTCTCGCCACCAGGTGGCACATGCACTTATTTGCAGTGAGAAAATTGCATTCAGGTTTGAAACTTTGATTTTAGTTTCGTTTCTAGGGGGTAAAAAAGTTGACATCATCCTCTTCCTTTGGCTGCGATGAACTCTATACACCAACACCATACAGCCTGGGGATTGTTCATACAAGAATCTGATAATAATTGGAATTGTTCTTCACAGCTACACACCTGCACTCCTGGTGTTTTGTCCCCCTTGATAGGTTTGCCTAAATTTTTTTTATCTATTGAGTCATGAGGACCTCTTTGTCTCTCTCCCTCCCTCTCTCTCATCAACAGACAAGTATTTACTTTCATTTAGATCACTGTGGCAAAGTGTATTTTCCAAAGCTTGCCACAAAAATATTCCCCATCCCACATGCTGCTGTGCAACGTAATTTTGCCACTGCCCCATCAATAGGTAGAATCTAATTCCCCTCCCCTTGAATCTGGGTGGTCCTGTGATTCACATATAACCAAGAGCATGTGGCAGTGTATGAAATGATCCTGTATGACTTCTGAGGCTACACAGCTTTATCCTTTTTTGCTGGAAGTTTTGCACAGGCGTTCTGAGCCACTAAGTAAGTAGATGGACTGTCCTGAGGCTGTATGCTCTGAGGAAGTTCAAACTAGCTTGCATAGGGAAGCTGTGACACTTCAAGAAGAGAAATGCCCACCATCACCAGCTGAGCCTGGCCCCATTCTGTTGCAGCTTCGGCAACCATTGGACTACTACTGCCTGAGAGACCATAGCCAGAGATGCACAGCTTGAGCTCTTTCCAAATCCCTGACCCACAGAAACAGAAATTTTAAAAATGTCATTTTAAAAATGGTTCTGAAGAACCTAGGGGCAGGACAGGAATAAAGATGCAGACGTAAAAAAAAAAAAAAAAAAAAAAAAAAAGATGCAGACGTAGAGAATGGGCTTGAGGACAAAGGGAGGGGGAAGGGTAAGCTGGGACGAAGTGAGAGAGTGGCATGGACTTATATATACACTACCAAATGTAAAACAGATAGCTAGTGGGAAGCAGCCGCATAGCACAGGGAGATCAGCTCGGTGCTCTGTGACCACCTAGAGGGGTGGGATAGGGAGGGTGGGAGGGAGACGCAGGAGAGAAGGGGATACGGGGATATGTGTATACGTATGGCTGATTCACTTTGTTATAAAGCAGAAGTTAATGCACCATTGTAGAGCAATTATACTCCAATAAAGATGTTGAAAAAAATTGTTATTTTAAGTCACTAAGTTTTTGGTGATTTTTTAAATAGAATAGATAACTGGATTGTGTTATTTTGTAATGTAATACCTTTAATCTGAAGAGGATATTTAATTAATTTAATAAATCAATACTTTGGGCATGTATTCACATAGTTATTCTTCCAAGCTCCTTTCCTGTCTTTATCATTTTAATTTTGTATTTTGATGGACTTAAGATGACCCAATGTACTCATTATTATTTCATCAATACTGGATATGCTTTGCAGTTATAACAAAAGGAGATTAAACTAAGCTCCTTCAATAATTAAGTAGCCTCCCAAGATATTTAAGAGACTTGTGTCCTGAAGCACAAGGTAGATCAGGCAATGTATAGTAGTTAAGAAAACTCTAAAAAAAAAAAAAAAAATCACAGGCCATACCCTAAGTTTCATTCCTAATCAAAACCATGCTTTACTTTGATGTACATGAGATGCTACCTGGCATAATCACAAGTATAAACCTCAACTGTAAAACAAGGAGACCTCTGCATTTCTTTTTTTTTTTTTTTTAATGTTTTCTTTTTTTTTTAATTTATTTATTTTATTTATTTATTTTTGGCTGCATTGGGTCTTCGTTGCTGTGCGCGGGCTTTCTCTAGCTGCAGAGAGCGGGGGCTACTCTTCATTGCGGTGCATGGGCTTCTCATTGCGGTGGCTTCTCTTGTTGCGGAGCACGGGCTCTAGAGCACAGGCTCAGTAGTTGTGGTGCAAGGGCTTAGTTGCTCCGCAGCATGTGGGATCTTCCCGGACCAGGGCTCGAACCCCTGTCCCCTGCATTGGCAGGCAGATTCTTAACCACTGCTCCACCAGGGAAGCCCCAACCTCTGCATTTCTGATCTGGGTATTAAGCCCTTGGCATTTATGATTTCACTCAGATGGCTTTCTCCCAGAGATATCATTCTTATTTGACTCATTAGGAAACTAAAGCCAGAGAAAATGGGTCAGTGTCACATAGGGAGTTTCTGACAGAGCTGAAGCTAGAAAATCAATCTGAATTCAAAACTTTTTACACTGATATACAACCAGTAACCCATTTCAAATGTTATCACACTGTTAACCAATACTTCATAATAGCTTGTGTAATAAATATTAGATTTAACTAAATTGATTGTGTTTAAAAGCTAATGAGAAGGATCCTACTGAGAGAGGTTTCAGATACAGGAGAGAGGATAATTTCTGAGGAAAAAGTACGGTGGGATCCAAAGAGGGATAAACTAGAGACAGTAAGAGGAATATTTCCTCCATTGTAATAGGAGGAAAGGATGAATGCAGATAAGCTATTTTCTCTGTCAAGAAGAAAGGTGGTCTGCTGAGAGAGAGCATGTGGTAATCTAAGTATCTAAGGAGAGTGGAGAGTGGAAATCTGAAATAACTTAAATAAAGAATGGCATGAGAGCTGACTAAGGATACTGCTAAGATAGTGCTGGGGATCCAGCTGTGGTTGCAAAGCAGGAATTTATAGTGGCAAATGGCAGTTAAGCATTTTTCTCCAATAGCATTTAGCAGCCCTGGAGTAAAAGGGAGCCAGAATTAGCCCAGAGTTAGTGTTTTGCCAGGCTTGCATGATGGAAAGTCCGCGGCGGGGGTTAGGGGGGAGTTAGTTGAAGATAATGATAGTTGCTAATGTCCTTATTGGTATAGTTGTGTCTTAACATCATTTTGAAAGGGAAATCTTATGAGTTGGTTATTCCTTAGGTACATGAGTACTTAGTATAACCTAACAATCATGTACAATCAGTGTATTGATTATCTAGTGTTGCATAACAAATTACCCAAAACTTTGTCTTAAAATAGTAATAATCATTTATTATCTCACACCATTTATGTGGGTAAGGAATTCAGAAATGTCTTACTTGGGTGGTTCTAGCTCAGGATCTCTCATGCGATTGCAGTCAAGATGTTGGCTTGGGCTGCAGTTACTTGTAGGCTTGACTGGGGCTGGAAGATCTGCTTCCAAGATGGCAAGTTGACACTGACTGTTGGTAGGATGGCTCAGTTCTTAACCATGTGGATCTCTCCATAGGAGAGTTTCTATGTTCTAATGATATGACAGATGGCTTCCCCCAGACCAAGTGATCCAAGGGAGCAATGATAAATGCAGTCTATTATGTCCTAGACTCAAAAATCACACATCGGGACTTCCCTGGTGGTGCAGTGGTTAAGAATCTGCCTGCCAATGCAGGAAACATGGGTTCGATCCCTGGTCCAGGAAGATCCCACATGCCACAGAGCAACTAATCCCGTGTGCCACAACTACTGAGCCCGCGAGCCACAACTACTGAGCCCGCATGCCACAACTACTGGAGCCCATGCGCCTAGAGCCTGTGCTCCGCAATGAGAGAAGCCACCGCAATGAAAAGCCCATGCGCCACAACTAGAGAAAGCCCGCACACAGCAACAAAGACCCAACGCAGCCAAAAATAAATAAATAAATAAATAAAATAAATTTTAAAAAAGAAATCACACATCATCATTTCTGCAATATCCTATTGGCTATACATTTTACCATGTACAATGTAGGAGGGGACAACACAAGGACATAAATACCGGGAGGTGAGGATCACTAGGAGCCATATGGGAGGCTGGCTTACCACAACTGAGTAATAAGATGTGAATACCTATAGTATTAATACTTGATGATGTTATAGTAATAAGAAAATAACATAAAAAATACTTATCCAAGCCATTACCTAATGGTCAATTACCTACTTACCTAATATGTTCTTCCTCCCCTTTTCAATTCATTGAATCTGATTTTTTTGAGATGTACTTGAGCTTACAACAGATTTGAGAAGTTCTGTTTAGGAAATGTCAAATCCTCAAGCAATAAAGAAATCCATAAATTATGATTCAACTTACTGTGTTTGATAGTATACCCAACATAGCATTTGGAGATACTGATTCACTAATCCCACCTTCAAAATATTAAAACTGACATAAAAATGGTGACTATAAAAAAGGACAGGGAGTTCCCTGGTGGTCCAGGGGTTAGGACTCAGGACTTTCACTACCATGGCCTGGGGTTCAATCCCTGGTCAGGGAACTAAGATTCCACAAGCCCCATGGCATGGCCAAAAAAACCCAAAAGGACAATAGGCTATATATCTTTTGTTTTAAAAACTAACACATGCTTTCTAGCACATGCTAGAATACTCTTTGACATAAATTATAGCAATATTTTTTTGGGTCTATCTCTTAAAGCAAAGGAAATAAAAGCAAAATAAACAAGTGGGGCTAATCAGACTTAAAAGCTTTTGCAGAGCAAAAGAAATCATCAACAACCTACTGAATGGGAGAAAATATTTGCGTATGATATGACTGATAAGGGATTAATATCCAAAATATATAAACAGCTCATAGAACTCAACATCAAGAAGCAAACAACCCAATTAAAAAATGAGCAGAAGACATGAATAGACATTTCAGAGAAGACATACTGATGACCAACAGGCACATGAAAAGATGCTCAATGTCATTAATCATCAGAGAATTGCAAATTAAAACTACAATGAGATATCACCTCACACCTGACAGGATGGCTGTCATCAAAAAGACCACAAATAACAAGTGTTGGCAAGGATACAGAGAAAAGAGAACTCTCATACACTGTTGGTGGGAACGTAAACTGGAGCAACTGCTGTGGAAAACAGTATGTTTCCCAAAAAACTAAAAACAGAACTACCATATGACCCAGCACTTCCACTCCTGGGTATATATCTGAAAAAAACAAAAACACTAATTTGAAAAGATACATGCACCTCAATGTTTACAGCAGCATTATTTACAGTTGCCAAGATATGGAAGCAGCCTAAGTGTCCACCAGCAGACGAATGGATAAAGAAGATGTGGTGTATATATGTACAATGGAATACTATTCAGCCATAAAAAAGAATTTTTGCCATTTGCAACAACATGGATGGACTTGGAGGGTATTATGGTAAGTGAAATATGTCATACAGAGAAAGACAAATACTGTATAATATCACTTATAAGTGGAATCTAAAAAATAATACAAACTAGTAAATATAACAAAAAGGAAACAGATTCACAGATATAGAGAACAAACTAGTGGTTATCAGTGGGGAGAGGGAAGGGGGAGGGGCACGACAGGGGTAGGGCATTAAGAGGTACAAACTATTATGTATAAAATAAACAAGCTACAAGGATATATTGTACAATACAGGGAAGATAGCCAATATTTTATAACTATAAATGGAATATAACCTTTAAAAATTATGAATTACTGTGTTTTACACCTGTAACTTTTATAATACTGCACATCAACTATATCTCAATCTTTTAACAAGTAAACAAAAAAAAAAACAGTACACGCAATTCTTAAGAAGGAAAAAAAAATCATTCAAGTCTTGGAAGTATCCTTACAGTCAAGTCTTCCAAGCAAGAATAACTGTGCAGGGACTACCCTGGTGGTCCAGTGGCTAGGACTCCGAGCTCCCAATGCAGGGGGCCCAGGTTCAACCCCTGGTCAGGGAATTAGATCCCACATGCCACAACTAAGATCCAGCATGCCACAACTAAAGATCCTTCATACCGCAACTAAAAAAGATCCCAGAGACTTCCCTGGTGGCACAGTGGTTAAGAATCCGCCTGCCAATGCAGGGGACACGGGTTCGAGCCCTGGTCCGGGAAGATCCCACATGCGCAGTGCAACTAAGCCCATGCGCCACAACTACTGAGCCTGCACTCTAGAGCCCGCAAGCCACAACTACTGAGCCCGCGTGCCTCGAGCCCGTGCTCCGCAACAAGAGAAGCCACTGCAATAAGAAGCCCGCGCGCCACCACGAAGAGTAGTCCCCACTCGCTACAACTAGAGAAAGACTGCATGCAGCAATGAAGACCCAACGCAGCCAAAAAGAAATAAATAAAATAAAATAAATAAATTTATTAAAAAAAAAAAAAAGATCCCAGGTGCCGCAACTAAAAAAGATCCCTCGTGCCGCAACTAAGACCCGGCACTGCCAAATAAATAAATATTAAAAAATATAATAATAACTGTGCAGAGAATTTCCTGGCGGTCCAGTGGTTGGGACTCCGCACTTTCACTGCTGAGGGTGCGGGTTCGATCACTGGTTGGGGAACTAAGATCCCACAAGCTGCAAGTCGCAGCCAAAGGAAAAAAAAAAGAACAACTGTGCATCAATTGATGTTCCTCTTCTTTCTCTTGTCCATTCCCCACTCCAGATAACCTTCAGATAATGTGAAAGTTAAAGGAATATCTTGTGATATTGCCTGATGTTCTGCTAATACAGATAACAAAATGCCCAAATCAATGGGCACGTTTTACAAATTTGAAAATTCAACATCTGCTTTCATTTTATTGATACTTTCATGTTAAAAGACCTTTTAGAATGTATAACAAAAGTTAAAATTATCATACTAAAATATGTCACGTGATGGGTTAAGTATTTTAGTTTGGTTATATATCCCATATAATTCTTGCAATATCTCTGGCATAGACATTATATACATTTTTTTTAAATGAAGAAAATAAAAGAGTAAGTAATTTGTCTAAGGTCCCACGTTAAATGGCAGAGCTTGAATTTGAACCTGAAACTAAACTCTGTCAGTATGCCAAATTGCCCAAATGCATTAGTAAGTCTCCTACATATGAAGGAGTTCCATTCCAAGAGCACATTCGTAAGTCCAATTTGTTCCTAAGTCCAATTTGTTCGTAAGTCCAATTTGTTCCTAGCCTAGGTACTCAACTAACACAATCGGCTATGTAGTACTGTACTGTAATCGGTTTATAATAATTTTCACACAAATAATACACAAAAAACAAACACAAAAAATACAGAAAACATTTTTAATCTTACAGTACAGTACCTTGACAAGTACAGTAGTACAGTACAACAGCTGGCATACATGGCCTGGCATCGAGGGAACAGGCAAGAAGAGTTACTGACTAGAGGAGGGGGAGGAGGTGGGAGATGGTAGAGCTGAAGGATCGTCAGCAATGCGAGACAGAGGGCCAGCTGCAATTTCACTCACGCCTGACGCTGATGGCACAGGTTCTGGTTCCTTGCTAGATTCAATTCTATCTACCCTCTTGAAAAACCGATCCAGCGATGTCTGGTTAGTACTGTACCAGCTACATCACCGCTGCTTTTACACTTGCTTCCGGATATCCCGGGCTTGAAATAAAGATACTGTACTACTGTACTCTATACAGTACTGTACAGTATACGAAAACACAACCACTTGTAGAGGACGCACGCGTGTGACAATGTACACCAGACATGTGAACTAATTAAGTGATTCAACATGTGAACCCACGTTTGCATCGTTGAAAGTTCGTATTATGTAGGGGACTTATTGTATTCTCATTTAATTCTCACTACAAACCCATCTCTCAGGCTTAGAAAGATTAAGCAACAACCTGAGAAAGGTCATAAACTACTGAGTGGCTGTGCAGGACTCAAATCCAGGTCCATCTCTAAATCCAATGTGTTTTGCTATAAACATAGAAATTAAAAGTAACACATATTATAAATATCAAATTAGGAATATGAAACAAATAATTTACTGAAATAGGCAGTGAGTGCCCTAGAACAACATTTTACCAGTAGTCAATATATCTATTCCAAATCAGGGTTCAAACTTTTCACAAACGCCAGATCAATAATATCTAACTTCATATAAGCTAACTGCAACAAAAGTATTACTTTGTCAAATGCCATGAAGAGAACAAATCTTTATTCAAATACCTCTGCTCTCATTGGGAAGCTGCTGTGTGGGGTGCTATGGCAGGGGTGAAGGGGAGAGAGAAAAAGGTTTAGAGGATGCTTTACAAGAGCAGGAAACTGGCCATTGGTAAGATATCCGTGTGCAGAGGAGGACTATAATTTGAAAACAAAAGTAATATGTTTAGCCATATTTCATTCACACTTCTAAAGTCTGCTCAAAGGGATACCCAAGAATCTGAAGTTTACTTGGAACAGATCTCAGGCCAGATGTTGTACTTCAAACTAGTGCCTTTTTTTTCTCTTCGCTTTCCTTCCTCATCCCACCTTTCTTTAAATATCCTCTGTTTATAAAAATCTTTTTAAAGATAATAGTGTCATTGTAAGGATTCTTTCAAACAGTTTAAATATTTTGTAAAATAGCAATTCTAGAAAATAAAGAAAATTCTTCTAAAACCCATACACCCTAAAATTCAAAGTAGAGCACATTGCTTCCCTAAACTGCATTGCTAAGTCAAAAGATGCTTTTTTGTGAGTCTGGGACATCTTATACAAAAATGCAAGGAAGCAGACAAAGAATATTAGGGCTATGCCAAAATGATTGAGGAGCCAAACTGGCTCCTACAAGCCAAAGATGGAACAATTTGAGCATAAAAATGAATAATTTCAATAGAAGGAGATATATCATATGTGTTAGAATCCATGAGTTCATATTGAAAAATATTTTTAAACCTTTAATGAACCAAAATTATGTCAGTGATTCTCAGTTTCTGTTTGAAAGTAGAGAAATAATGATTATTTGACTGGTTTCCCTATCATTTCATGAACTAGGTGTTCTCACCTACACTATCAGCCAGGTTGGGTCCTGCTGTCTCTTGAGTGAGGCTCATTTAGGTGAAAGCAGCCAACTGATACTGAGAATGTGGGGCTCAGAAGTCTCCAGCACCCTCAGCTAGTGACCAGTGAAGACAGCATGCTCACTCTCTGTTGCTGAAAATGGAATGAAGGAACTTTTAGGATTTAATAACTCCTTTAAAGAGAAACACCTGTATCCATGCCTGGAACAGAGCTCACACTTCAATACTGATCTGCAAATGAGTATGGTTTTTTGGTTTGTTTTTGTTTTTTTTTTGTTTTTAATTGAAGTGTAGTTGATTTACAATATATGTTATTTTAAGGTGTATAACATAGGGATTCAACATTTTATAGATTATACTCCATTTAAAGTTATTACAGGACTTCCCTGGCGGTCCAGTGGTTAGGACTCCATGCTTCCACTGCAGGGGGCACGGATTCGATCCCTGGTCAGGGAACTAAAATCCCGCATGCTACACAGTGCAGCCAAAAAATTAAAATAAAATAAAATAAAATAAAGTTATTACAAACAAAGGCAGAACACTCTGTAAATCACAGCAAGATCTTTTTTGATCCACCTACTGGAGTAATGAAAATAAAAATAAACAAATGGGACCTAATTAAACGTAAAAGCTTTTGCACAGCAAAGGAAACCATAAACAAAACAAAAAGACAACCCACAGAATGGGAGAAAATATTTGCATATGAAGTGACCGACAAGGGATTAATTTCCAAAATATACAAACAGCTCATGCAGCTCAATATTAAAAAAAAAAAAAAACCCAATCCAAAAATTGGCAGAGGATCTAAATAGACATTTCTCCAAAGAAGAGAGACAGATGGCCAAAAAGCACATGAAAAGATGCTCAACGTCACTAATTACTAGAGAAATGCAAATAAAAACTGCAATGAGGTATCACCTCACACCAGTCACAATGGCCATCATCAAAAAATCTACAAACAATAAATGCTGGAGAGGGTGTGGAGAAAAGGGAACCCTTCTACACTGTTGGTGGGAATGTAAATTGATACAGCCACTATGGAGAACAGTATGGAGGTTCCTTAAAAGACTAAAAATACAACTACCATATGACCCAGCAATCCCACTCCTGGGCATATACCTAGAGAAAACCATAATTCGAAAAAATACATGCACACCAATGTTCATTGCAGAACTATTTACAATAGCCAGGATATGGAAGCAACCTAAATGTCCATCAACTGAGGAATGGATAAAGAAGATGTGGTACGTATATACCGTGGAATATTACTCAGTCATAAAGAGAACAAAATAATGCCATTTGCAGCAATGTGGATGGACTTAGAGATTGTCATACTGAGTGAAGTAAGTCAGACACAGAAAGACAAATATCATATGATATTGCTTATATGTGGAATCTAAAAAAAAAGGGTACAACTGAACTTATTTACAAAACAGAAGTAGAGTCACGGATGTAGAAAACAAACTTATGGTTACCAGGGGATAAGGGGAGGGATGGCGAGGAGGATAAATTGGGAGACTGGGATTGACACATACACACTACTATATGTAAAACGGGTAACTAATAAGAACCTGCTGTATAGCACAGGGAACTCTATTCAATACTCTGTAATGGCCTATATGGGAAAAGACTCTAAAAAAAAAAAAAAAAGAGTGGATATATGTATATGTATAACTGATTCACTTTGCTGTACACCTGAAACTAACACAACACTGTAAATGAAATATACTCCAATAAAAATTTTTAAAAAATAAAGTTATTACAAAATAATGGCTATATTTCCATATGCTATACAATATACCCTTGTTTATTTATTTTATACATAGTAGTTTGTATCTCTTAACCCTATACCCTTATTTGCCTCTCCCGCCTTCCCTCTCCCCACTAGTAAAAAAGAAATTTTAACCACCTAATCACCTTTGGAAGATGCTAGAGGACTAACTCATTATTCTGAAAACTGATAGGTAAAAGGAAAGAATTAGGTGTTTATGTGTCCTTCCCACACAAAGTTTATTTCAGGGTAACCAAATATTTGACAAGGGGAAGCTTATTTGTATAGAAATATTTGAGCCAATTAAAGAAACAATAGAATTTTAAATTGCCATTTAGCAGCCCCTAATGAAATAATGAAGCTAGGCCATCATCAAAGGCTACTATGATGGTTAATTTTACGTGTCAACCTGCCTGGGCTAAGGGATGCCCAGATAGCAGGTAAAACATTATTTCTGGGTGTGGCTGCAAGGGTGTCTCTGGAAGAGATTAGCATTTGACTAGGTAGACTGAGAAAAGATCACCCTCACCAGTGCAGGTGGGCATCGTCCAGTCTGTTGAGGATTTGAATAGAAGAAAGTGGTAGAAATAGGGCAAATTTTCTTTTTAACTTGAGCTGGAACATCCATTTTTTCTTGTCCTCAGACATTGGCGCTCCTGGTTTTCAGGTCTTTGGACTTGGAGCGGGACTTGCATCATTGGCCCCCCAATTCTTGAGCCTTTGGACTGGGACTAAAACCCCTGGCTCCCTGGTTTTCAGGCCTTTAGAATCAGACTGAATTACACCACCAGCTTCCTGGTTCTCTAGCTTGCAGATGGCAGATCATGGAACTTCTTGGCCTCCTTAATCTCATGAGCCAATTCCTGTAATATATCTTTATCTATCTATCTATCTATCTATCTATCTATAGCTATTAAAACCATTAAGTGAAAAGCTGAAGAGGAATTTTTAAACGGATGAATCAGGCTAAGAACACTTTAATATCACCATAAAAGACAATCAGTTATTATGGACAAACTAATATGATGAAATAGGAAGTGCAAAACACTACCTAAGATGGACAAAAAATCAACATGGAATCTCATCACACCTCTAGAGCTCACTACCAATTTACAGAAAATACAGGAGTTAGAGAACTTCAAATAACACCATGGGAGGGACTTCCTGGGTGGCACAGTGGTTAGGAATCCACCTGCCAATGCAGGGGACACGGGTTTGATCCCTGGTCCTGGAAGCTCCCACATGCCGTGGAGCAACTAAGCCCATGCACCACAACTACTTAGCCTGCGCTCTAGAGCCCATGAGCCACAACTACTGAGCCCACACGCTGCAACTACTGAAGCCCACATGCCTAGAGCCCATGCTCCGCAACAAGAGAAGCCACCGCAATGAGAAGCCCGCGCACTGCAACAAAGAGGAGCCCCCGCTCGCTGCAACTAGAGAAAGCCCACACGCAGCAACGAAGACCCAATACAACCAAAAAATAAATAAACTTTTTAAATAAATAAATAAACAAATAACACCATGAAAATGCAATCAACAAAATTCAGAATTTGGGGGGAAATGACCTAGTTTCTTCAACAAATAAATTACAAGAGGGGAAAAAGAGAAATGGAATCCATAAGAGACACTTAAGAAACATAGAGATTGAATGCAGCTGGGCACCTTGTTTGGATGGTAGTTCTAACACTTATGTGACAAAAATTATTAAGAAAATATTAGCAAACAAAATCCAGCAATATATAAAAGGAATTATAAACCATGGGTCCCAGGAATACAAAAATGGTTTAACATCCAAAAAAATCTATTAATGTAATATACCATATTGAACTATTTGTTCAATAATGTAGAATAAACCACATGATCAATTGATGCAGAAAAAGCATTTACAAAATTCCACACCCAATCATGATTTAAAAAAAAAAAAACTTTCAAAAAACTAGGAACAAAGGGAACTTCCTCTTAAAAATATCTACCATAAACATACAGCTAACATTACACTTAATGACGAAAGACTGAATGTTTTCCTGCTAACAACAGGACTAAGGCAATGATGTCCACTCTATTTCTATTCAACACCGTATTGAAGGTTCTAGCCAGTGCAGTAAGCAATGAAAAGAAATTAAAGGTGTAGAGTTTGGAAAGAAAGAACAACTGTCCTCATTCAGAGATGGCATGATTTTGTATGTAGAAAATCCTATGGAAACTCCCCAGAAAACTACCAGAAATACTATGTACGTTTAGCAAGGTTGCCAGATACAAGATCAATATACAAAATGGACTGTATTTCTGCATACCAGCAACAAACAACACTTAAAGTGAAATAAAGAAAACAATTCCATTTATAATATCATCAAAAATAATAAAATATCGGGACTTCCCTGGTGGTCCAGCGGTTAAGACTCCGCGCTCCCAATGCAGGGGGTCCGGGATTTGATCCCTGGTCAGGGAACTAGATCCCGCATGCTGCCACTAAAGAGCCCGCGTGCTGCAACAAAGACCCAGCGCAGCCAAATAAATAAATAAATAAATATTTTTTTAAAAAATAATAAAATATCTAGGAATAAGTTTAACAAAATAAGTGGAGGTTTTATACACTGAAATCTATAAAACACTGCTGAGAGAAATCAAGGAATACCTAAGCCAATGGAGAGATATACCATGTTCTTAAATTGGAATATTGTTATGATGGCACATCTTTCCAAATTAACCTATAGATACAATATAATCCCTAACAAAATAATGGGGATTCGTAGAAACTGACAATCGTATCCTAAAATCTATAAGGAAACATAAAGACCAAAATAGCCAAAACAATTTCAAGGAAGAAAAACAAAAGGACGAAGACTTACACTACCTGATTTCAAAACTTATTATAAAACTATATAAGTCAAGGAAGTGTAGTACTGGCATAAGTACTAGCATATAAATCAATGGGATAGACAAGAAAGGCCAGATATAAACTTATACATTTATGGTCAATGGATTCTCAATAAACATGCCAAAGTAATTCAGTGGGGGAAAGGATAGTCTTATGGTGCTGGAATAATTGGTTAGACATACAAAATACAACGAACTGTACACTTACAATGGGTGAATTTTTTGGTATGTAAATTATACTTCAATAAAGGGCAATTAAATAATTTTTTCTTACAATTATCGGAAAATTAGGACAATTTTTTTGTTTTTGTCCACACCGTATAGCTTGCGGGATCTTAGTTCCCTGACCAGGGATTGAACCGGGGTCCCCGGCAGTGGAAGCGCTGAGTCCTAACCACTGGGCCGCTAGGGAATTCCAAAATTAGGACAATTTTAACACTGTCTGGATACTTGGTGATATCTAGGAATTATTATTTTTCAAAGTGTAATAATGGTATCATGCTTATGTGTTTTAGAAAGTCTTTAGTTTTAGATTTATGTATTGAAATATTTTAGGATGACATGATATGATTTGGAGAATTTGCTTCAAAATAATTGAGGGGGAAAGAGAGTGGGTAGGGATATAGATTAAAAAACAAAAGACAGGTCTTGAATTTTTAATTACTAAAGCTTGGTGATGGCCACATGGAGGGTCATTATACTCTTATTTTTACTAAGTTTTGTGAAAGTTTGTAATTTCCAAAATTAAACAGAATTTTTACAAAGACTTCTTCTGTATGTGCTGTTTTTGTTACAGTCCTACAGTTACTCCAAAAAAATCATGATCAGTTTCAGTCATCAGCCATTCTGCACCTGGCATATTGAGGGTGCATAACACTTGGCAGCTATTATTTGTTTCTTTATGTGACAGAGGGAGCACGATAGCCACAGAAGTAGCTCCCAACATGATCTAAAAGCCAGAGTCATCACGATTTATGAATGATCTCTTATCTGATACTTTTTTTCTTAATTTACTTTTTATTGAAGTATAGTTGATGTACAATGTTGTGTTAGTTTCTAGTGTATAGCAAAGTAATTCAGTTATACATATACACTTTTTCATATTCTTTTCCATTATGGTTTGTTACAGGATTATCTGATACTTCTGAGCTTATAAGAGAATAAGCACAATAACCAGTTTTTCTGTGGAAATTCATCTAAAAACAAGCCTAAAGCTTAGGACTAAGCAGATGGGCTGGAGTTTCACTGGCTCTGTGCTAAAATTAATTAGCTAGTTTGAGAGATAAAGCATGTTAAAATATCAATTCAGAACAAATAAAAATTGCATTACATGGTTTAAGTTCTACATATTAAGGCATCTGTTTTCTAGTATGCGTTCCTAGAGGTTAGGGACTTGTGTCTTGTTCAGTATATGAGCTGCTACATTGTACAGGAGATGCTCAACAGTTACTAAGGTTGTTGAATTTATTAGGTCAGTTGAAAGCTTGGGAAAATTACCAATTAAAGTGGGGTTTTTTTTACCTAAAATATAATAAACTATTTTCAGAAGTGGTCCCCACATCTGTTAGAATGGCTATTATCAAAAAGACAAGAAATAACAACCATTGGAAAGGATGTGGAGAAAAGGGAACACTTGTGCACTGTCAGTGGGAACGTAAACTGCTGCAGCCACTGTGGAAAACAGTATGGAGGTTCCTCAAAAAATTAAAAATAGAACTACCACGTGATCTCGTAATTCCACTCTGGCTATTTATCCAAAGAAAGTGAAAACATTAACATGAAAAGATATATGCACTCCCATGTTCATTGCCGCATTATTTACAATGGCCAAGATATGGAAACAACCTAAGAGTCCACTGACAGAAGAATGGATAAAGAAAACATGGCATATAGAAATAGAAATCTATATATCACGTTTATCTATACACCGAAATACTATTCAGTCATAAAATAGAATAAAATCTTGCCATTTGCGACAACATGGATGGACCCTTAGGGTATTAAGCTGAGTGAAATAAGTCAGACAGAGAAAGACAAATACTGTAAGATCTCACTTTTACGTGGAACCTACGAAACAAAAATCAAAACCAAGCTTACAGAGAACAGACTGGTGTGCGACAGATTGGTAGGGGGTGGGGTGTGGGCTAAAGGGGTGAGTGGAGTCAAAAGGTACCAACTTCCAGTTATAAAATAAATAAGTCACGGGGATGTAATGTGCAGCATGGTGAACATAGTTAATAATATTATGTTGCATATTTGAAAGCTGCTAGATTTTTAAAAAGTTCTCATCACAAGAAAAAAAGAATTCTGGGGCTTCCCTGGTGGCGCAGCGGTTGAGAATCTGCCTGCCAATGCAGGGGACACGGGTTCGAGCCCCAGTCTGGGAAGATCCCACATGCCGCAGAGCAACTGGGCCCGTGAGCCACAACTGCTGAGCCTGCGCGTCTGGAGCCTGTGCTCCGCAACAAGAGAGGCCACGACAGTGAGAGGCCCGCGCACCGCGATGAAGAGTGGCCCCCGCTTGCCACAACTAGAGAAAGCCCTCGCACAGAAACGAAGACCCAACACAGCCAAAAATAAATATAAATTAAAAAAAAAATTAAAAAAAAAAAAGCTTTAAAAGAAAGAATTCTGCAACTATGGATGGTGATGGATGTTAACTAGACTTACTGTGATCATTTCACAATATATACAAATAGCAAATCAGTATGTTGTACACCTGAAACTAATATGTTAAAAAAAAAAAAGAGTAGCTCCTTTTGGCCCCACACCCTCCACCAGCAATTAAAAACAGTATTTACTTTCATTTACAAAGGGACAGATCTTGAGCTATACCAGGAGAAATATAACCCCTCGATATAGGCAGGGACATCTTAATCTGTCGTATGTATTTGGCTTGGATATACTCTATCTAACCAACTCCCCCTACCATGTGTGCATGTGCATGCACACACTCACTTGCTCCCTAGCCTACTTAATACTACGTCACCACTCATTGACTCCTCTCTTTCCATTACTGACACCAAGTTTTATTAACTACCTATTTCAGATCAGTCTGTCCACTTCTCTCTTCCTCACTGCCTGATCTTAATCTGAATATCTCAACTCAAATGAGACTTTACCACTGTGCCTGCCTCTGATTTTCCTCCTCCAAGCCAACCTAAACTACAACTGTGAGTGTCATTCCCTTATTTAAAACCTTCCAATGGCTTGCCATTGTCCTCAAAAGGAAACAGAAACTCTTTAAATTGATTTTCAGGGCTCTTCTATGATCTGGTCCATTTCATCTCCACTTCTCAACCCTTGTTCACCACCACCACTTACCATACACAATAATTTGTTTAAAGAATTTCATATACACAATTCTTCCAGGTCTGTGTATGTGTATGTTGTTTTTCCTGTCCCTAATACTCTCCCCCTCCTCCACACACCAATCCATCTTTCAGCTCCCAGCTTAAACGTCATTTTGAGCACTCTCATAGCCCACCTCATTTACCCCAGAAACAGTATTCATCATATTGTATAATTTTCTGTTTACTTGTAGTAGTCTAGTGCACCCAGAAGAGTGTTTGGCTCAACGATGGTATGCAAATATTCAGTAAATTAACAATTTTTTTAAATGACACCTAATAATCACTTAAATTAGCTTCAGAACCCTCAATTTGGTTTCATGTAATCTGTAGGATTTTGCTTCTTCATTCTACCCCAACTTCAGCCCACAACCCTTACTTACCTATAGAGATGTGGTAGAGATTGCCACTAAAATCCATTCTCTCCTTGTGTAACTAGACCTGGCTGCCCAAGTAGAGACTACACTTCCCAGTGCCTCTTGTAGCTATATGTATTCATGTGACCAACCTACTGTCAAAAGAATGTGAGAAGTTATATAACTTATTTACTTAAAACAGCTTAGACTTCCAAAGCCCATCAATTCAGGGGCTAAAATGAAAACAACTGAGTAATCTCAGAAGCCATATTTTGAAAACAGCAAAGTCAGTTAGAGCCCAGGTCCTTGAAAGACTGCATGGAGGACAGCACAGGACACTTAAGTGGTGAGAAATGTGCTAGCCTTATCAGAGCCATCACATTTTGGGGTCTCTTTGTTACAACTATAACTACTATAAGGCCTAATACACAGGATACAGAAAGGCACGTGAAATGGGAGACTTCAGATTTTCAGAAAAACTACAGAGACCGAATAAAATAAAGATTAAAATTTCCAATATCAAAAACAGATTACGAACCAAGAGTCATATAAACATAGAAACTAGTAATTTTTGAAACTAGTTAAAAATATCTTCCTTAATGAGAAAGAATTGATATGTTGGGACTTCCCTGGTGGCGCAGTGGTTAAGAATCCGTCTGCCAATGCAGGGGACACGGGTTCAAGCTCTGGTCTGGGAAGATCCCACATGCCGCAGAGCAACTAAGCCCGTGCGCCACAACTACTGAGCCTGCACTCTAGAGCCCGCAAGCCACAACTACTGAGCCCACGTGCCACGACTACTGAAGCTCACGTGCTTAGAGCTCATGCTCTGCAACAAGAGAAGCCACCGCAATGAGAAGCCCGTGCACCACAACAAAGAGCGGCCCCCACTCACTGCAACTAGAGAAAGCCCGGGCGCAGCAACAAAGACCCAACGCAGCCAAAAATAAATAAATAAATATGTGTGTGTGTGTGTGTGTGTGTGTGTGTGTGTACACACACACACACACACACATATATATATATATAAAGAATTGATATGTTATCTGAGGCAAATTAACAAAATCAGCAGGTAAAAACAATAAGAAAGAGACAAGGAAAAAGAACTTACATGTCTGTGGTGCCCATAGGTCATGTGCAGCTATAAGTCAGCAACTAGGGTGACTGCCATTCTACATGCAACTTCTTATCCCAAGAAAAGCTAGCCCAAGGATAATGGGACAAATGATAGACAACACATCACAAACCAACTTCAGAGGTCACAGACCAGCACCAGGCAGCTCAAAGACAAAATGGGCAGATACTGTACTTAAAAAACATGCCCTGCTCATATGGAAATAAATCCCTAACAGAATGAAGATTTTGAAAGATTTCTGAAGACTTAAAAATTTTAAAGATTTTATGGGGGACTTCCCTCGTGGTCCAGTGGTTAAGAATCCGCCTTCCAATGCAGGGGAAGCAGGTTCGATCCCTGGTCGGGGAACTAAGATCCCACATGCTGCAGAGCAACTAAGCCCGTGCACCGCAGCTACTGAGCCTGTGGCGCTACAACTAGAGAGAAGTCCACACGCTGCAGTGAAGAGCCCGCACGCTGCATTGAAAGATCCAGTATGCCGCAGCGAAGATCCTGGGTGCCGCAACTAAGACCCAATGCAGCGAAATTAAAAAAAAAAAAAAATCTTTAAAGATTTTGAGAGTAATGAGAAAAATGACTGAGAAAACTTAAAAAAAAAAAAAAGCTCTGTCACCCTCCTTACAAAGAAGCTACTTCAAGATCCCTTAGGTTCTCAGGAAAGAATGGCCACTGGCAAGGAGACAAAACAAATGTATTAGAATTCCATGGCCACATTTATCTATTTCAGGGCCAGCACAAAAATACCTACTAAAAGCAGAACCTCTTTTTAAAATTTTTCCAATGGTGAGTAGAAGCTTAAGAGCCCCAGTTTTTCATGGGTTCAGATGCTGACTCTTACCACTTACTGGGTGCCATGACTCTGGGTAAATTATTTAACCTCTCTGGGGTTCAAGCTTTCTTACCAGTAAAGGGATATCCCAACTCCTTTGACACCATTCAATAAAACTGCAATGGTTTAACAAAATAAATCATGTAAAGTATTTATTTATGGCAAGCACTGTACTAAGAAGCCATTATTACTGTACCTGTTTATACTTTCACTCCAATGGGGTTTTGTACTTTGTTTTTTAGATAACATTTATAGTTGACACTGATTTTGAAGCAGTTACAAGTTTCCTTTAAGTTAGGAACCTAACTTAAACCTGAGTTTAAGACTCAACTACTGAGCCTGCACTCTAGAGCCCACGAGTCACAACTACTGAGCCCGCATGCCACAACTACTGAAGTCTGTGCGTCTAGAGCCTGTGGTCCGCAACAAGAGGCCACCGCAATGAGAGGCCCGCGTGCCACAATGAAGAGTAGCCCCCGCTCACCGCAACTAGACAGAAAGCCCATGCGCAGCAACGAAGACCCAATGCAGCCAATAAATAAATAATAAAACTACTAAAAAAAGAAGAAGAAAAAAAAGCCATCACTAGACTTCCCTGGTGGTCCAGTGGTTAAGATTCTGCACTTCCACTGCAGGGAGTGTGGGTTCCATCCCTGGTCAGTGAAGTTCCACATGCCATGTGGTGTGGCCAGAAAAAAAACAACCCCAAAACCATCACTTGCTCAGGTTTTGAAATTCAATTTCAAATTGTATTTGCTGTTTCCTACTCCAATTTATCCTTCTAGATAAGGGGGGGTCAGCAAACTTTTCTGTAAGGAAAGGAATAATCAGTAAATATTTTAGGCTTTGCAGGACTTATGTCACAACCACTCAAGTCTGCCATTGTAGTGCAAAAGCAGCCAGAGACAATATATAAACAAATGGGAATGGCTAATCCAATAAAACTACAAAAACAGGCAGTGGGTCTTAGTTTGCCAACCTCTGTTCCAGATGATATGCAGGATTCAGAGAAAATGGAAAAGGTAATTAGATATTCGAATAATTAGGAGAAAGTGTTTTTCTTTTTATATCTCCAGTATTTGACAGTTACAAAATATGCACATGCTGCTATCCCTAAGGTTAACACTAAAAAAGTTAGCCACGTTTAATATCTAAACTTTTCAAACTAAAAGGATCAATCACATTTAAATTTAAGTCTTTAGGGCTTCCCTGGTGGTGCAGTGGTTAAGAATCCGCCTGCCAATGCAGGGGACACAGATTCAAGCCCTGGTCCAGGAAGATCCCACATGCTGTGGAGCAACTAAGCCTGTGAGCCACAACTACTGAGCCCACGTGCCACAACTACTGAAGCCCGTGTGCCTAGAGCCCATGCTCCACAACAAGAGAAGCCACCACAATGAGAAGCCCGCGCACTGCAACGAAGAGCAGCCCCCGCTCGCCGCAACTAGAGAAAGCTCGTGCGTAGCAACAAAGACCCAATGCAGCCAAAAATAAATAAATAAATTTATTAAAAAATAATAATAATTTAAGCCTTTAGTAGAACCATTAGCCTGAAGTATCTTAATAATTGGAAGAAAATGAGATTCATTTATAAGTTAGAAGTTTAAATTACAAATATATAAATAATTACTATTTTGAGAAAAACAAGTAGAGAGAGGCAGATTTCAGAAAGCACAACCCAAGGAAAATACAAGACCACCAATCATGAAAGAGGTTTTACCATTTACAATTACCCTACTTGGAAAATACTCTGCTAAGAAATAAAGTAGTAAACATAGTTGGTTTTAAAGTAATGACTTTATTAATAAATATACATCCATATGATGATGTAGATACAAATCATGAACACTACTCCATTCCCATACACATAATTGCACACGAGTAGCTCAAGTTCATGGACATAAAAACATACACAGTATCTATTCAGACTTTTTACAGCAGAGAACAGCGTGCTTATATCAGTTAACTGGTAATTATTTTCTCCATAATTACCTGTGGAAAAAGGAAACTGTGAAACTCAAAGAATCAAAGTGGTCTGATTACTATAAATCACACACTTCATTTACTATAGCATTAAATTTTCCAAAAATTAAATACATTATTTGTGAGAGCACAGATTTATCTACTTGGGAGTAGGGGGGAAAAGCAAAGGAAAGATTTAGATACATCCTAGAGTTTAATAGCATATAGTTAAGCTATAATAAAAACAAAAACATAATAGCATCAAAATATCTTATGTTCAAGGGAAAAAACGTGTTGAACTGTTGTGAATTCTTATATTGATATTTTACTATAAAGGGATCATGAAATTTTACTGCATATATAGACAATGACTGGCAGAGTAGCAGTTATTGTCAATATCCCCTGAATTGTTCTTTTAAAGCTTCTTAGAATATAAAAGAGAAACGTTTTTTTTTTCTTGGGCTCATACACTGGTTTTTCTTACATTGGATGAATCACCTTTAACCTAATAAATGGATCCAGATAATTTTTTTTCCTCCTTAATTCAAAGAAACGCTATTCTTATTCCATGAAAATATACACGTAAATTCACACAAACATTAGTTTGGAATGAATATTACTTTTACTACTTTAACAGATGTTTCTTTTAAAAAGTAAATAAAAAATATAAAGAATTTTTTAGTCTAACTGAAATACTGATTTTTAAAACATCCCCAAATATTAAAAATTAATCACTTATTTTCTTCCAATACACTGTGCTAGCATTTTTTTAAATATCCAGTGCAAAACTCCAAAGATAGTATCAAAATCATCCCACGCTAAAGATTAGTTATGCAAGGTTATAGCTGTCAAAAAATGAAAGTTTCTTCTGTATTAGCTCCTAATTTGTTAATATAAGAATAAATAAGGCATGTTAAAATATTTTTTAAAGAAAAAAGTAAAGCAAACTTACTTGAAGAGCAGATCATTTTCTGACCAAAGTTTTAATATAGAATAGTGAAACCTATTTTGTGAAGAACAGAATTACACAATATAAAATTACTAATTTACCTTTCAAGGAACAATCATACAGTGGGAGGAAAAGGCCAGTTTTCCCCAACTGATTATATTAAAGTATAGGCAATTGTTTAACATGCTATTTCAGTGTTTATCATGACAAGAGACAGTGTTACAAAAGATGCACAATGTAGTCTTTATAGAGAAGTAAAAATATTTTGTATTTTAAGACTTCATTCATGTTATCATTTAGATGTCTTTCTCTTCACCATGGCACCAACAAACTGTTCACAAGGAGAAAAGGAAGTGGCATCAGGAGATGCTCATCAACATACAGATCTAATACTCCAGGTAACGACTCACATGAACACAGAAAATTCAGCTTTTTAAATGATGTTATCCATTCACAAAAGTAACCATTCGCCCCCCTTTTTTTCCTGGGACATAGCTCCTGATGTTAATAAACACTGTTATGAACATACTTCCTTTAGTTGATTTCACCATTTCATTAACTTGTATATAAGATTCATTATACATTAACACACCTGCTTTATCTTCTGACACACAGCACAGCACCACTGAGTAGATGTGCTGGAGGACGGAGAAAGGGGGAGGGGAATGAATGTAGAAAAAGGCAGGGAGAAAGAGCATGTATAATAAAATCAGGAAAGCAAATAAACTGAAAGGGAAATGTCAAATGGGCGTACTACAAAACACAACCTGCAACCAAACCCTTGACAATGATATATATAATTCCATGGAAGAACATTTAATTAAACAACTGTTTTCAGGAGTTCAAAACAGGATTTCTAAGCAGCCAACTGCTGAACATCATCTTGAGAAACAACTAAATGACAGATACATAATAAAAGTGGATGGATGAACATATGAATAAAGATGTAAGCATCTGTGTGTGTCAGAAGTTATACTGTTCTAAGTAAATTATTTTAAAAGTTTTATATTTTAAGCTTCTGCAAGAAGAAACTCTTGTAGCAATTTAGCTGCCAGAATGTTACAACTGATTATGTAGTCATCCAACATTGTTCTCTATGGTTTGTGCAAAGCTAAAATTGTTGAGGTCACTGTCTTAGATGCCAGTGCACACACAGTCCCCACATACAATGCAACACCTCTTACTGTAAAGAGCAGCATAAAGTCCAGCTCATTGTGTCAGGCATCACTGGAACACCTGAAGGCTTGCTGCTTTTTTCCTGATAAAAAAGGTATGAAACATGACATCCATTTGCAGTCAGAGTCTGCAGTAACTGAGAGCAAGCCCAAACAACACAGTATGTGCCCTTTTAAAATTGTAATTATTTTAAAAGTTTTGGAGTCCTGCAAATCTACATTATAATCTCAAAGGCATTTAAGCTCACAAATACATACATTGTAAAGTTCAGTGGAATTTTTTTTTCCAAATCCGAAGTTTATAATAGTTTATTTTATTTAGAACAAACTCAGAATAAATAAAATGTATATTAACAAAGAATATTACTTTCAGAAAGAGGGACGAGAGATATCCCCCTGTCCCTTCTATACGTATCTACCTAATACGTTTTTTTCTTTCCTATCTATTTTGCTTCTAAAGCAAACACTGTCAGAAAAAAATTTATTTTGAACGAAGTGGTCTCACTAGAGCCACCATGAGATTTTTAATTAAACTAACCAACATATTTCTTACATGTTTCATGCATAGATGGATTCCTATACACTTTTTAATATTTGGGTTCTGACAGTCAGAAAACTACATTTTGTTTATACCAGTTTTACGGTCTACCATTCAATTTTTGTCCTTTGGTAGATACAGACCTGAAACCACAGTAACTGCTAATGCAATGGGACAATTTATCAGAAAAAACTAAAAAATATTCTTAATAAATGAACATTAATAAGTGTTTTAAGCACAACGCTTTAAAACTAAGTATATGAAAGACAAAATGTAGTAACTACAGCAACATGCAGACCTTAAGAATATTTCTTTTCCTATTACATTAAATATGCTATTCTCAGAATGCACTGTAGTCAATATTTCACCAAAAATGTAATGTGCAGTTTTTATTAAAAAGTTTATTTTTTTTGTAAATATGAATTGTTTGTAGTGTTTGGTATACATGCTCTTAGGCAATTAAAAAATACACAACCTAACATGGCTGAAAGGCAAACACCGAAGAATTTTTAAAGGAATAATAGTTAAATCAATTAGTGCCACGTAGATCAATAAATAGGAAGCTGCTTAAACCTAGAACATTAAAAATAAGATTTTTAACATATGAAATCTAAATAAATGCCAAAGCATACAAATATGTGTCTTGTCTCATGAACATGTTACAAAAAACCTCACAGCCACTACCTCAAGTAATCCTGAATCATTAGTTTGCTTTGTTCCATCAGTTAAAAATACCTTCCACATTATCTTTATTATATTGTAAGCTTACTTCACAAACTAATAGGTATAATGGTTTCAGTTGTTTAGCACATGAAGCATCTATTTAGAATGACCCAAAAGTAGTAATGAGACACAACCATAACTCTAAAGGAAAAGCAAAAATGATTTAGATAGGTGTTACACTTGAACCTATGTACAAATACAATACCACTGCTATGCCCTGAGTGCATCTGTCAGCATATGACAGTTTCTGAGCAAAAGCAGGAAAAAAAAAAATCAAATGGGAAAACAAATTTGGAAAGCCCAGGCCATAAAATCATGTATGTCAAAATAAAACCAAGAAGCTTTGGGATTATTCACAATCTTCCTTCTAAACCTGGCCCTCCTTTCCTGCCTCATTCACTCATTGGGTGGCTTGATTTCGCTGCTGGTTTCCTCTACGCCATGAACTGCTCTACCATGCATCATAGGGTAAGGAAAAGCAGCAGTCCCACAGCCATAACCAAGATCGGCAAGACGGGATAGAGCTTTAATGCTACCTGGAGGTCTCCCTGGGCTGACTTTGTATCCCGCAGCTTTAGTTGTACCCAAAGGTCTGCCTGGACTTGTTTTAAATCCAGCCGCTTTGGTGGTTCCCAGGGGTCTGCCCGTGCTGGTCCGGTATCCTGCTGATTTGGTGGTTCCTGAAGGCCGGCCACGCTTACCAGATCGGTTGAGATTTTTCTTTTTCTTTAGTTCATCTTTTATCTCTATGCTTCTGCCACTTGTAGTCTGCAAGTGTGTTTCATTTAATGGGTCTTGCCTCTGACAAGCCATTGGTTTGTGGCTGACTGTGTGGCTGTATTTGTTTTGCTGGGAGGAATATATGTCAAACTGATCAGCAGCTCTCATGGCATCTTCACTGAGGCAGGAAGGTTTGCCAGGCCCACAAAAAGCTGGATTACTGCTGGCAACGGGATGCATCATTTTCTACCAAAAATAAAAGACAAATATGCATAAATACACATATACAAATATATATCTGTATGACAGCATTTAGTGGGAAAACAGTCTGTCTTCCAACAACTATGCAGGCTCTCTAAAATTAGCTGACAGGCAGGACTCCAGACCACTTATAAACAAACACACATCAGCAGATTCAGATACTTTTTTTTTTCTCAATTTAATCACTGGCAGGCACAAATGCCATGCAAGATAACTCTAGTACTGATTTTGTAGTTATAATGTTCTCTACTTAGGAATTAGAAAAGTGTGTACATGAAATGTTACATTTTGTAGGCTCTTTTCTTCTAGACTACTAAATCCTAAAAAGATAATAATAAAGACAAGCATTGTTATTAACATGATTCTTTTTTTTTTCTTTCTTAAGTTTCCCTAGCATTCTTAGAATGTCTTCCTTGGGCCTTTCATTATATTTCCCACATGTATACTTCTGATCTGGCCAGTTTTCACAAGGTGGACACTTCCTTATCATTATCATCATTTATTATTTATACAGAATCCTGAGTGTATGTTACACTTTACAAAAGATAGAATGTACCAAGGAAAGAACACAATCTGTTGGCCAAAGGTACTGACTCCCTTTAAACTATTCTATCCAAACAGGAGGCAATAACAACATAAAGGGTAAACAAAGGTTTCCATTAACTAAAATAAGTGAACATTTATACAAACTACAGAGACTTATACTACAAAAATATGTGTAACAATCATAATAAAATACTTTCTATTTTTTTTTTTTTTTTTAATTTTTATTTATTTATTTATTTAGTTATGGCTGTGTTGGGTCTTCGTTTCTGTGCGAGGGCTTTCTCTAGTTGTGGCAAGCGGGGTCCACTCTTCATCGCGGTGCGCGGGCCTCTCACTATCGCGGCCTCTCTTGTTGCGGAGCACAGGCTCCAGACGCGCAGGCTCAGTAATTGTGGCTCACGGGCCTAGTTGCTCCGTGGCATGTGGGATCTTCCCAGACCAGGGCTCGAACCCATGTCCCCTGCATTGGCAGGCAGACTCTCAACCACTGCACCACCAGGGAAGCCCCTATTTTTTTTTTTAATTTATTTATGGCTGTGTTGGGTCTTCGTTTCTATGTGAGGGCTTTCTCTAGTTGCGGCAAGTGGGGGCCACTCTTCATCGCAGTGCGCGGGCCTCTCACTATCGCGGCCTCTCTTGTTGCGGGGCACAGGCTCCAGACGCGCAGGCTCAGTAATTGTGGCTCACGGGCCCAGTTGCTCCGCGGCATGTGGGATCTTCCCAGACCAGGGCTCGAACCCGTGTCCCCTGCATTGGCAGGCAGATTCTCAACCACTGCACCACCAGGGAAGCCCCACTTTCTATTTTTAAAGTGTGGTTATCAAGACAAAAAGTTGAATGTGCAACACTGCTTTCTCCCTTGACCATAAATAATGATGTGGATCTTCTTCCCTTACAAGAGCTCTGTGGCTTTTAACAAACAGTCCATACTCTCTATCTGTGAAGACATCCCTGTGAATTGTTTCTCTATTTAGCCATATCATTTAGACACACAGAAAATGAGAGTCTATATAGACTACAGTATTATATTTCAGTAAGGTAAAAAACAAAAAAAACAAAACAACCACATGGGTTCCAATTCATATTTCGAAAGAGTCACAAATGTATACAAAGGTCCAGCCCCAAGCTGTTAGACGTTCGCCTGCACCTTTCATAAATGTAAAATTGTACCAAAACCTCAGTTATGAAAATAGTTACTCCCAGAGGCTAAGAATAGATAATCAATGTGAGCCAAAACCACTGCAAATTTATTTCAGTTATAAAGGTAAAAGGAAATGAAGTCAAAGAACTGAATTCAGTTACATTACTAAATATTTGCTGAGAATCAACAGATACAGAGCCACTGGCCAGCTAGCTTAAAGTCTTAACTATGAAGGAAAAACATTTACAATGAGAAGCTACTTGTTTATGGCAGAAGCCTTATAGACTTGAAAACATAAAACAAGAGTGAGCTAAACACAAATATTAAATGGAGTGATTCATCACTTATTCCCCAAGGATAGAGAATGAGTTTATTATCACTTCATTTGCTCAAATCCTAATTTCAGATGAGAAATAAGAAGAGATCATCAAGATGTGTTCCAAGTGTAATGATATTAGCTGAGAGTTTTTTGAGATTTTTCTACGTGCCAGGTAATAAGTTTGGCACTTTGCACATTATCTGACTTAATCATCACTACAATTCAACTCTATGGGGAACATACTGTTAGCTCTGTTTTACAGAAACTGAGGCAGGAACTTTAAGCAACTTGCCAGGGTCACACATTAGGAAATGGTAAAGCCAAATACAAATTCAGATAATCTGACTTCAGAACCAACCAGGGTTCTCAACAGCACCACTATCATTTGAGTCAGATAATTCTTTAGGGTGGGGGCGGGTGGAGGATGGGGTTGTCCTGTGCATTTTAAGATGCTTAGCAGCATCCCTGGCATCTACCCACTCCACCCTCTTGATGTCAGTAGCTACACCCTCCTCTCTACCCTCCCAATCTGTGACAACCAAAATATTCTCCAGACATTGCCAAATATTCCTTGGGGGGCAAAATCTGCCACCTATCATGAGAATCACTCAGCTATACTAAAATGAAAACAGAAAACTCAATTTCAAATACTCCTGTTGGTCTTCCCTGGTGGCACAGTGGTTAAGAATTCACCTGCCAATGCAGGGGACACAGGTTCGAGCCCTGGCCCGGGAAGATCCCACATGCCGTGGAGCAACTAAGCCCAGGTGCCACAACTACTGAGCCTGCGCTCTAGAGCCCGTGAGCCACAACTACTGAAGCCCACGTGCCTAGAGTTCGTGCTCCGCAAGAAGAGAAGCCACCGCAATGAGAAGCCTGTGCACCGCAGCGAAGAGTAGCCCCCGCTCGCTGCAACTAGAGAAAGCCCGCGCACAGCAACAAAGACCTAACTCAGCCAAAAATAAATAAATAAATAAATTTATAAAAAAATAAAACACTCCTATTGAAGTTTTTATTCACCTCTTAAGCTCCTACCTCTCCAAATATCCATAAAATTCGTTGATAACTTCTCCAAATAATCATAAAACCGTTCTGTTGATAACCTCTCCAAATATCCACAGAACCTTTCTACTGATAACATCTACAACATCTAACTCAAATAGATTTGTTTTCCAAATTGAAGAAAAGCCAGCGTTGGGATTTGTGAAGGGACCAACCACATTCCTCTCCCCTACAAGTTATAAACTAACTGAGAAATATACACAGGAATTAGACAGGAATCAAAATACTAGTTTATTGCCAATAAAACTAGACTAGAGACCACATGCAAATACGAAGAGAAACACACTCAGACCTTTGAGCAGATTATAAGAGAAAAAGTGATCACTTTTTCTTTCAGCCGTGCCCTGAGGCTTGGACCACACAGTGAAAGTGCCAAGAGTCTTAACCACTGGACTGTCAAGGAATTCCCAAAGTGATCCCTTTTTCAATTTTATTATTCAGAAATCACCCTGCTGGAAAGCTCTAGTATAAAGAGATAGAAAGGTACCAGTTCTCTTCCACAAGTAGCACTGCCAGTAAAGGGAGAAAATGTTTTTTCCTATAATCTGTTTCAATGGTTTATAGCTCGTGCCTTTTAAGTTCCTATCACTAACTTACCAAAACCTTCCCTCTGGACCTTACTTCCTTTAACTTAATTTTCTCTTAATATATCAGAACATTCACCATCTATTATCACCCAGGATATACAGTCTCAGCTTACATTATGTTAGGCTTTCAGAAGCAGATTCTGCCATATATCCTTTACTCAGACAACCAACACTGAAGAAAAACACACCATTTAAACAGTAGACCTGCAATTAAAAAAAAAAAAAATCCACCCATCTTCAACTACTTTAATCTTCTCCAGGAATTTATGAATTTGGTTTGTATTATGTTAATTAACTTCTGACACTGCTCACATTTATTGAGGGCCAACTCCATGCAAAACACTATTCTAAGCATCAGGACACAAAATAGACAGGATTAAAGCTGTTAATCCCAGGGAAGACAGTAAAATACTGACTTAAAGAACACTTCTAAAGGGCAAGTCTTTCTATATGTTCTATATTTTCCTTCCCTGCTACCACCAAGAAATCAGTACAGTATTCTGCTTACTCAATTACTGATTAAGAAGCTGGACAAGAAATTTACTATGACTGTTACTCATGTAAATAGTTAACTAAAGGGGCTTCCCTGGTGGCTCAGTGGTTAAGAATCTGCCTGCCAATGCAGCAGACATGGGTTCGAGCCCTGGTCCAGGAAGATCCCACATGCCACGGAGCAACTAAGCCCGTGCGCCACAACTACTGAGCCCGTACTCTAGAGCCGGCGTGCCACAAATACTGAAGCCCACGCGCCTAGAGCCCGTGCTCCGCAACAAGAGAAGCCACTGCAATGAGAAGCCCGCACACAGCAACGAAGCGTAGCCCCCGCTCACCGCAACTAGAGAAAGCCCGCACGCAGCAACAAAAGACCCAACACAGCCAAAAATAAATAAATAAGTAAATTTATTTTTTTTTTTAAAAGTTAACTGAAACAAGAAACAGAGCTAAAACCAATCCCTTTCTACTTTCAGGTGTCAACTTTTTAAGATGGGAGTCAGCACCATTAGATCCTTGTGTGCATAACCATCATACATAAACACATGCGCACACACAGGCGGGCGCATGCAGTATTTGTATGTTTGTATGCAGTATGTGCATATACAAGCATTAATCCTACATTTAATAACGCCTCCCTGGTTCCACTTCAGGGCTCGCCAGCTAACTGTTCTTTCTTGAAAGACTCTTCCCATACTATAGTACAGAGTTCATTGAAAGCATGCAGGCCACATTTCTCAATAGAGTCAGAATGAATACTACATTTCTAGAAAGTTTGGGCTGAACGAAATCCAAGAATACAGAACTAGCAAAGGTTAATAATCTTTTAAAATAGTTCACTAAATATAAGGGAATCAACTAAGAGCTTCGATATATTTTAACTATGCCTAAATTAGAATTCTTAAAGCATATGCTAAAACTTGCCATCCCTGAAGCTGTTTTACTCTGTGTTTAACCACTGAAGTCTTTCCGTGAGCTGTTCTTTACGAAATAATTCCTCTTCCTTCTCCTGAATGTGGCAGTCATCACTATCAACATAAAGAACTATAACTATTTTTAGTAACTTCACAACGCATTCATTTTTAAACATGGAGAAAATCTTCCTTTCAAGAAAACCAAGTTCTGCTCTCTTCCGAGGGGCGGACACCACATAATTCTCAGAGGTTATTTCAGGTCATTTGACTTGTAACAACTAGCTAAAATCATATGCGATTTTATAATTCTAAATGAAAGTCCATTAGTGATCGACCTCAATCACTCAGAAAGTCTATTCAGCAAAGGCTAAAACAAATGCCAGTAGCGACGCATCCTGCCCCACCACGGAAAGTTCTGATACTAGGAGAGAACATAAATAACGGTCTTCTTTGTCTTCTTTCTACTCTTTAATTGTGCCTCCACGGCGCAGTTTCCCCAGTGCCGGAATCCTTATTTGACAAGAGGCGTTTAAAAATGCATTACCTGTTGTGCCCGAAAGCGATTATTAATGTATCAGCAATAAGAACTTTGCAGAAAATACACGCCCACACTAGAGAGAGTGTTTGTGAACCCTCTCCGATAATCATAACTGATAGCCCGCTGTCGTGCACCGGAGTTCTGCAAGCTGGTCAAGTCCACAGGCCACTCCATCTAGACGTCCATCTCGAAGCCGGCAAGCATTAATTTAAAGTGATGGCGGGGAGAACTGAGGATTCTGACCTCGCAAAGAAAAGAAAGGGTGACCCCTCCCCCCGCCGCAGGAGGAATTTCCCCCAAATAATGGCTTCAAGCCCGGAGAAGAGCAGGCTACGACCGGGGCCCCTCCTCTTGCTCTGGGCTAGGCCAGAGCCCCTTCTCAGGCGCGGGTCGGAGACCTCTTCTCACCAGCTGGCTAGGCCCTCATTCTGGCCCCCTCATTGCCTTCTCCCCGAGCACTCGCCGCCCCGACTCTGCTCCCGGCCAGTCTGACAAACCCCCGCGCGCCCACCTACCTCAGCCGCCAGAAGCCCGGCCCCTCAGCGCGCCCAGGGGCTGCCCATCGGCTGGGAACCTCACGCTGGCGCCGCTCTCTTTCCAGCCCGGCGCCTCTACACTGCGCGGAGAGCCCAAGACACAGGGAAAAGCAGGCAGGGCGGCGGCAGCGGCGAAGCGGACGCTGGTTCCCAGCTCCGACCTCAGCCACCGCTCACAGTGCAGCACCGGACCGAGCAGGAAGAGGCCACCACAGCTCCGTGGAGCAAGGAGCGGCGTGCGCGAGCTCGCGAGTACCGCGCACGCACACGCACACGCACACGCACGTCGCGAGACCCAATCTCCCGCCGACGACCAGCACGCAAGCCTGGGGAGAGTAGCCCAGGGAGCCGGGCTGCGCTTGCGCGGCACGGGGACGACAGGAGGTGGGGCTTACGAAGGAGCTGCTTAGGCTCTGGTGCAGATCGCGCGCCCAAAGGGAAAATAACTTCCTAACGTGGATTTTTCAACCCAATCCTGTGATGCTGGATCTACTACCGACCCCATTTTTCAGATTACAGGACTAATAAATGGTGGAGTCAGGATTTGAACCCATTCTTGTTCCAGAAACTGTGCTTTTAATCACCGTTGGCAAAAAGATTTATTAATCCCTTATTGTGCTAGCTGCTGCCCAAAGCATATTAAAAGGATTCAGCCTCTCACTTTTAGTTACTTACGAATGGGTGGGGTGAGATCTCCACCTGCAAATAAAATGGGGAATATTCAAATAACATGAGGTGTTTGGGCCCTCAGTCCTAGCACCATGTAATAATGAAAAGCCTCATTTTGTGAAGCTAATATTAAAAGTTTAACAAGTTTTTATATCCATGACCTCCTCTGAATTACCATATTCTTCATTCCACCATCACAGGAAGGGATGGGACAAGAATTAGCTTGCTTACAAAATCTCCCCTTTTATGTAGCTGTTGCGAGATTTCTGGCATATGGGTCACCCCATACAAGCCACTTAGCAGAAGGGATTAGTTTCCCCGGGTCTTCGGTCCGTTAGTTCTAAAATGTCAGAAAGGAGAGGATCCAGAATTAGGAAGGCTGCCGAGAGGAATACACTTTTTTTTTTTTTTTTAAATAAAGCATGGTTGTTTTATTTTAAATTTTTAAACTTTTTTTTTTCCGGCCAGGCTCTGCTGCTTGCCAGATCCTAGTTCCCAGCCCCAGCAGTGAAAGCGCAGAGTCCTAACCACTGGACCGCCAGGGGATTCCCAGGAAGACACTTCTTTGACAGCATGAAGAGGCCGGAGGCAGGTGCTTATCCCTTTTGCCCATGCAATGAAGACTGTTTGAGGAGATAATTCTTAACACTGAATTGCACCATGAGCACAGCATTTGGCCCAGTGATGCCGTCAGCAGGAAATAAAGTGCAACAACTTTTCTGGGTGAGTACACAAGCCAGGAAGCAAACCAAATACAGTACATAGAACAGGCAAGCTCAATCATTTTCTGGCAAGCAGGGTTTTGTAAAATGATTCTAAGTATCATTCTAATTACTCCTATAGAATACTAGAAAACAGGACTGATCATACTAGTATTGTTCATATATAAAAGGAGAATACCAATATAGAAAACAGCTAAAATATGTACACAGATTTTAGGGGATATTAAGTAGCCGTACAAAAAACTTTTTGAAAACAAGTTTTCTCTAAGGAAGGTTTCTTTTTTATTCTTTTTTTTTTTTTTTAAACATATCATTAGTTCTCTATTCTTAATTAATTAATTTATTTATTTTTGGCCGTGTTGGGTCTTCGTTTCTGTGCGAGGGCGTTCTCTAGTTGCGGCAAGCGGGGGCCACTCTTCATCGCGGTGCGCGGGCCTCTCACTATCGCGGCCTCTCTTGTTGCGGAGCACAGGCTCCAGACGCGCAGGCTCAGTAGTTGTAGCTCACGGGCCCAGTTGCTCCGCGGCATGTGGGATCTTCCCAGACCAGGGCTCGAACCCGTGTCCCCTGCATTGGCAGGCAGATTCTCAACCACTGCGCCACCAGGGAAGCCCCTCTTTTTTATTCTTGAAGGGAAATGTGAGAACGCACTGCTGTGCTGCCATACCATGACTATTCCAGATCCGTAACTTTAAACTTTCAACTGAAATGGCATTTGTACATAAAACCACTTAAGAAAAAAACTTTTGTGAATTCCCTGGTGGTCCAGCGGTTAGGACTCCCCACTTTCACCGCCAAGGGCCCAGGGTTCAATCCCTGGTCGGGGAACTAAGATCCCCGCAAGCTGCAAGGCGCGGCCAAAAAAAAAACTTTCACACTAATAAGGTCAAATGATTTGCAGGCCCAATGGGGAAGTAGCCAGAGTAATAGAGGAAGTCAGACATTCCCGGGTTTGAATGTCTTTCTGCCATTCACCTCCTATGGTACCTCGGACAAGTCACTGCTTTTTCCAGAAGTTTCCATATGTGTGAAATAAAGATGTCTTTCTTGTAGGGCTGTGAAATAAAATGAGCTAATAGGTAAAGAAAGATGTGGATTTAAATCCTCAGTCTACCACTTACTAGCTGTGTGACTATGGACAAGTAACTAGTTAATTCAACATATTTATTGAATTCAAAGTACAAGCGATGCAGGACAGACAAGGTCCCTAACATCAGGAAGTTTACATTCTGGTGTGGTAGGCAAAAACTCAAATACATAATCAAAATACAGTGTTAAATGCAATGATCTGGTGTTTTCGGATAATTATCTCAGGTTGGTCTTCATGAGGTGCTATAGTACGCGTAACACGGGTAGATAAATGGATATGCTTTTTCAAGAGCATATCCATTTATCATCACTTCATTTGCAAAAAGAGCACACTTTTAATTAAGTGTCACACTATTTGACTTACCTCCAAACATATCTTCTTCAAAAGCGTATACCTGTGAAATACGATTTGGACTCAATTCGACATTTTTCATTCCTTCTCCAAAAGCCTCAGCCTGGCCCAGAGTAGGCCAGATAATATAGACAAACCACTAGTTAATAAGACTTTTGCATGATAAGCGGTGATTGTATACATGTGAAAGGAAGGCCATAACAGGAATATTCGACTAGAGAGGGAAACTGGCTGCCTCTAAAGACCTTTCAATTAAGGCAACAAGTGTTCTTAAATGCTATTCATTTGAACTGAAAGATATCCATAGGAAGAATGAATCTCACTTTCTAGATTTTAGTTTATCAGTAGCCACTGACTGTCCTTGCTAGATATACAGCTTATAGCAATATTGAAAGATACAGCAATATTGAAAGATAGCCTAAGAAAATGCACTCCCATTCACCCATTGTAATAAGAGTACTAATAGTTATTGAATGCTTACCATATGCCAGGCAGTTTTTATATGCTTTAATGCTTTACATGTATTATTTCATCTTATCCTCACAAAAACAGATAGATATTATATTTTATGTATGAAAAAAGTGAGACATTTTAAAGCATTTAAGCAACTTGCCTAAGGTTGTCCAAGTATCACCCAATGTGAATTTATTTATAATTATGTATATGAACTGTTATTCTAAACTGTAATAATACTATACATGATATATCATGTAACAACATATTATAAAATCTACTCAAAAAATTTAAAGGATGAGATTTAATGTGGACTTTTTTTTTTTTTTTTTTTTTTGGCTGTGTCGGGTCTTAGTTGTGGCACGCAGGCTCTTCGTTGCAGCGCTCAGGCTTCTCTCTTGTTGTGGCGTGCGGGTTTTCTCTTCTCTAGTTGCGGCGCGCAGGCTCCAGAGCGCGTAGGCTCTGTAGTTTGCGGCCCATGGGCTCGGTAGCTGTGGTGCGTGGGCTTAGCTGCCCCACGGCATGTGGGAACCTAAAAGATGAGATTTTAAAGAAGAAATACAAATAGAGGATCCAGTGTTTTCTCCCTTTTTCCAATGGCTTACTATACATGTGCCCCACTTTGAAGACCACTGCTTTAGATAATAGGCAGTCAAAATCCAAGAACAAAACAAAGTGAAGATTATCAGTGGCTTTCAAACTTGAATATGTATCACAGAATTAGTACCATCCCAAACACACTTATAATAGCAACTCTAGACTGTAAAAAGTTACAGGGGAACTTGTGCTCTCTTTAAAGACATCCACTCCCCTGCTCTTTCCATGGAGCTTTCCAAATCTGAGACTTGGGCCGTGGGCTGACTTGGGGGACGGGGAGGACTCTTTTTCAAAAGTCTACAGTAGAGTTCTAGGAATCTCAGCTCCCAGAAGCCTCCCTCAGGCAAAGGCATGGAAAGAAAATATTACCTTCGATATTACCTTGCACTGGCTGGACACAGGCACCTGAGAGCCTCCTAGGAATTTAGGAATAAAGGCCAAGGACACTTTAACACCCAAGGCTGCTAGAACTGCTGGGAGTTGACAGGCTGCAAAAAAATCCACCTACTACCAAGTGCCAAGTTGAAATGACATGCTTTTTCTGTGGTCATAGAGCACATTTTTCATACTGAATCCTCACATTTTCTTTATTCTATAATAGGCAAAATTGTGAAAAGGGACTAATACTCAAAACATGAACTATCACGTATTTCCATTTGTTAAAGATAATTAGGATTTTCTTAAATTCTGAAACTCTATAGCTTTTACAGTAATCATAATGATATCTGAGAGAGTAACTGAGTTCCAGTTTTCCAAAGGGGTTAAAACTTTTTTTTATTTCACATTTTTACCCCTCTAAAAGAACAAGGTTAACACAAATATAGAATTTTTAAAGGCCTGAGCTTCAAAATCATGAACTTCTATAAGCTTATGCCATATTTGGAAGAGAACAAGGTCAAGAAAAATAATCAAAAGTAAATTCCTGGGGCTTCCCTGGTGGCGCAGTGGTTGAGAGTCTGCCTGCTAATGCAGGGGACACGGGTTCGAGCCCTGGTCTGGGAGGATCCCACATGCCGCGGAGCGGCTGGGCCCGTGAGCCACGGCTGCTGAGCCTGCGCGTCTGGAGCCTGTGCCCCGCAGCGGGAGGGGCCGCGATAGTGAGAGGCCCGCGCACCGCGATGAAGAGCGGTCCCCGCACCGCAATGAAGAGTGGCCCCCGCTTGCCGCAACTGGAGAAAGCCCTCGCACGAACCGAAGACCCAACACAGCCAAAAATAAATAAATAAATAAATAAAGTAGGGGGAAAAAAAAAAATTAAAAAAAAAAAAAAAAAAGTAAATTCCTCACTAGTCATGTGATTTGATGGTATGCACTTACATACCAGTTTGGCCATAAAGCCCCAGAAAGGTGAGACCACTGATATTGTTGGCATATTGCAAAGAATTCATTTGCTTACCCTTTTTCTTCATGTCTCTACTTGGACTCCTGCTCAAGTAAAATTATAAGTTGATACAGAAAAAAAAAGGACCTTCAAATATCTGCAATTGGTAATACACCAGGGAATCTTTACCTAGTGATGGAAATGTAGCCACCTTTAGCTCCAGAGAGCTGGCCTGAGAACACAGCATATGTTTCACTAAGCAACATGTGAGATGTTGCTATACTCCAAGTCAAATGCCTCACTCCAGTGAGATTTTATTAAGGTTTAATGGTGGTTACAACACCTAAACTGAATAAAATGTTAAGACATCCCCTCCACCTATCCACACACATTCATCCGTTCCCTTTCTGTCTTTGTATTTACATACACACCTTTTTTAAAGATTAACTTCAGCTTTTTATGCCAGAAGCAGAAGGCATAAGAAAATGTCAATAGATTCCAATTGTTACATAAAACTATGTACCACAATGTGAAGAACTGGTAGCTCCAGACTCAGTTCTAAGAGGAAGAGTATTCTCATTGACCACATTGGGCTAGCCACTCAGAATTCACGCCTGCTACATGAACTTAGCATCCATCATCTAAAAAGGACCAGAATGGGGCATTTTACTATACAAAATATAGTTTTTTACCCTGGACTTCAACTACCATTTTCCCCCCAGCTCCTTTTTATTTTTAAATTTTTTTAAACATCTTTATTGGAGTATAACTGCTTTACAATGTTGTGTTAGTTTCTGCTGTATAACAAAGTGAATCAGCTATATGTATACATATACCCCCATATCCCCTCCCTCTTGCGCCTCCCTCCCACCCTCCCTATCCCACCCCTCTAGATGGTCACAAAGCACGGAGCTGATCTCCCTGTGCTATGCAGCTGCTTCCCACTAGCTATCTGTTTTACATTTGGTAGTATATATATGTCAGTGCTCCTCTCACTTCGTCCCAGCTTACCCTTCCCCCTCCCCGTGTCCTCAAGTCCATTCTCTACATCTGCGTCTTTATTCCTGTCCTGCCCCTAGGTTCATCAGAACCATTTCTTTTTTAGAGTCCATATATATGTGTTAGCATACAGTATGTTTTGCTTTTTCTGACTTACTTCCCTCTTTATGACAGACTCGAGATCCATCCTCCTCCCTACAAATAACTCAATTTCATTCCTTTTTATGGCTGAGTAATATTCCATTGTATATATGTGCCACACCTTCTTTTTCCATTCATCCATCAATGGACACTTGGGTTGGTTCCATGTCCTGGCTATTGTAAATAGTGCTGCAATGAACACTGGGGTACATGTCTTTTTTTTTTTTTTTTAAGATAGCAGTCATCTTTTCTTTTTTAAATTTATTTATTTATTTATTTATTTTTGGCTGTGTTGGGTCTTCGTTTCTGTGCGAGGGCTTTCTCTAGTTGCAGCAAGCGGGGGCCACTCTTCATCGCGGTGCGCGGGCCTCTCACTGTCGCGGCCTCTCGTTACGGAGCACAGGCTCCAGACGCGCAGGCTCAGTAGTTGTGGCTCACGGGCCCAGCTGCTCCGCGGCATGTGGGATCTTCCCAGACCAGGGCTCGAACCCGTGTCCCCTGCATTGGCAGGCGGATTCTCAACCACTGCGCCACCAGGGAAGCCCACATGTCTCTTTTTGAATTATGGTTTTCTCAGGGTATATGCCCAGTAGTGGGATTGCTGGGTCATATGGTAGTTCTATTTTTGGTTTTTTAAGGAACCTCCATACTGTTCTCCATAGTGGCTGTATTAATTTACATTCCCACCAACAGTGCAAGAGAGTTCCCTTTTCTCCACACCCTCTCCAGCATTTATTGTTTGTAGATTTTTTTTTTAAATTTCTTTATTTTTTGGCTGCGTTGGGTTTTTGTTGCTGGGCACAGGCTTTCTCTAGTTGTGGCAAGCAGGGGCTACTCTTCGTTGCGGCTCGCGGGTTTCTCATTGCGGTGGCTTCTCTTGTTGCGAAGCATGGGCTCTAGGCACATGGGCTTCAGTAGTTGTGGCACACGGGCTCAGTAGTTGTGGCTTGCGGGCTCTAGAGAGCAGGCTCAGTAGTTGTGGCGCACAGGCTTAGTTGCTCCACGGCATTCGGGATCTTCCTGGACCAGGGCTCGAAGCCATGTCCCCTGCATTGGCAGGCAGAGTCTTAACCACTGCGCCACCAGGGAAGTCCCTGTAGTTTTTTTGATGATGGCCATTCTGACCGGTGTGAGGTGATACCTCATTGTGGTTTGATTTGCATTTCTCTAATGATTAGTGATGTTGAGCGTCCTTTCATGTGTTTGTTGGCAATCTGCGTATCTTCTTTGGAGAAATGTCTATTTAGGTCTTCCGCCCATTTTTGGATTGGGTTGTTTTTTTTGATATTGACCCCCAGCTCTTATCTTAAACAAGTGCTATGTTATCTGCCACTAAAGGACTTTAGCTGATGGTTTTATAAAGCAAAGCAAGGCATCATAGGAAAAAGAGCTCACACACAGACAAGTTATAACTTTGGAGGCTCTGCTCTCTAGCATGTGATTCTTTTTTTTTTTTTTAATTTTTTTTTTAAATTTTTTATTTTATTATTATTATTTTTTAATGCTATTCTTGTCTGCTTACATTCTTTTTATGTATGTATGTATGTATGTATGTATGGCTGTGTTGGGTCTTCGTTTCTGTGCGAGGGCTTTCTCTAGTTGTGGCAAGCGGGGGCCACTCTTCATTGCGGTGCGGGGGCCACTCTTCATCGCGGTGCGCGGGCCTCTCACTAACGCGGCCTCTCGTTGCCGAGCACAGCCTCCAGACGCACAGGCTCAGTAATTGTGGCTCACGGGCCGAGTTGCTCCGCGGCATGTGGGATCTTCCCAGACCAGGGCTCGAACCCGCGTCCCCTGCATTGGCAGGCAGATTCTCAACCACTGCGCCACCAGGGAAGCCCTAGCATGTGATTCTTAAGGTGCTGATGAATTATTTAGAAGTGGGCTCCACAGCTGGCCTCATAGGATTTATAAATCCCAGGTACTCAAGAGCTGGTTCTGCTCAAACAAAAACTTCTTTGCACATAGGGGCTGCCTCCCTCAAAAGAAGGACTGCAGTCACAGGTATACTGTGACTACCAGTTCAATACCATGTGCATACCAACAAGGCTAGTAAGGTATGAAATAGATCAGATAATACACTGTCTAAAAGGAGTTGGAGAGAATCTAGCCATTATCATTTCATTCTATACTTCCATTTTCTAAGAATGAGTGTCACTGTAATAAAACACCAACTGGCACATGAACCCATTATTTCACCTACAGCCTATCTTATGCCAAATACAAACACCATCAAAGACTAAGAGCCTTCTTCAGGAAGATATTTTTGGATAGAACTATATATTTTGTGTTGCTAGAATTTTTTAATAAAGATACAGAGAGTATAATACCTCTCTCACATGCCTAGCAATGTAAACAAAATTAGATAAACAGCAGAAAACATTTCAGCAAAGATAATTTTAGGAAAACTCAGACTAAATTAACTTTATTTTATAAGGAATTTAGAAAACATGAGCAAATATTGATATTGCATTAAAAAAACAAATTAACCTGTACGTCATTCAAATCTCAAAAATCAAAGAGTGTGACACTAAAAAAACGTAATAACAGAGAAATGTGCTTCATTTTAACAAAATACTATCAGTGGCTTATTACAACTAGATATACAAACATAAAGGTAATAATGCTAAAATGATGTAAAACTCTGAATCTCCAAGTGATGGAGCAGGCTGAAGGGAGCACCAATTGCCATCAATGTGGGGCTGTAACATATTCTATCAAAAGAAACAAACTATCACTAGGTAACAAAAATAAGGATATAAATAAAATGGGGGGAGGGGGGAGGAGCCCAAGATGCCTGAAATCTTATAGTAAATGGTTTATTTGGTTCTGTTGTTACCTGTGTTGTGTCTGTTTTCTTCCTCTAAGAAAAAAAGAGGATATGCGAGGGATCCAAGAATATTTCCTAGTTATACCTTAGATTTTCATTAAGGATAACTTTATATTGAAGAAATCATGATTGATACTCCTTGTCACTTTAACCACCTAACGTACTATTAAAATAATTTAACAGCTATAATATTCTTTGGTTTTTTTCTCTTTTAAAAACTCTAAGTCAAGAATACTCAAAGGAACTTCTGTATCTTTTAATTTAAGAAATACATCTATTTAATTCCTGAAAATTTTATTTTTTCAAGGAGTGACAACAATATGAAGTTCTAATACACCAGGAGTCTTGAAAAAAATTAGGTGATCCAATTATAACAATTTAAATTAGAATATTCAGGAAATATATCTGAAGGCTCAAAAATATAATTTATGATTCTTTGTGAACTAAATTTCACTGAGAAATGCTTAAAGTCTAAGTTTAAAATGTGAGTGCCATTATGCTTTTTTTAAAGAAAGAAAATTCACAACCTACTCAATAATCCTGAAGAAAAATCAGATTGGTATGGTGTTTGCATGTACAGATGCATAAACGAACACTTTCAGGGGGAAAAAACAATCATATTAATATTTATAGGCTACAGATCACTTTCTTTTAAGGAAGATTAGAAAAGAGTTAGTAGCTAGGCACAGAGCCAGAGGTTGTGAGGGGAACCTAAAAGTAGTAAATACTAAAACTCTTAGCAGTGTAGAAGAATGCAAAAAATTCTTATACTACAAATTTTTAATTTTACAAAACCAAAAACCAGTCCAACTATGGCCCATATATGATAATAAAAATTGAAACAAAAACTGTGAACCCATTTTGTAAAAATTCTATTATAATATTCTCAAATCTAGTTCCTACTGTTCCACTGAGTCAAGTAAGATTTAAGCTCAAGGTGGTCACAAAATTAGAGAACTTTACCTTTTCTGAGGAGATTATCACAATTTCACTGCAAGAAGATAAGGTGAATAGCCCCTTAGCGACTTACATGCTTTATTTCCTTCAATGGAAAGTCCAAATATTTTAATTTTCTTACGCTTCTGGAATATTATCCAGATTTACATTAAAGGGCACTTTAATGAAAACTTTAAATATAGTTTGATAATTCTGGGGATACTTACTGAAAGAAGATTCGTTAGCAAATACTGGTTTCTTGTATTTAAAAAAAAAAAAATCAGCAAGACAGAATTTCAAAAATCTTAACTTAAAATACACTGTAAACTGTAGACAACAATTGCCACATGTATCACAGACCAGCACAGGTAAAAAGTTTTTTCCAGATGTTTTATAAGACTTTGTATCTTCCTTTATTTGTTGGTTGGTATGAATTTTGCTACAAGAGAAAATAAAAGGCATATGATCAGTAAAAGGGAGGAAAAAAAAAGAAATATGTTAAGTAATTTCCTTTACAAACTTATAAAACTATCAGATATTTAAAATAAAAAATATTAATATTATATTGAGGAAGAAAGAACTATTCAACAATCATCTCCCTGTGTTCACTCGACTGCTCCTTAACAATGGTTCTGAACCAACTTAATGGTGGTGACATTCTTTTTCTATCACTCCTTGGTGAAAGTCACTTGATTTAAACGTTGTTTTTATTCTTCCCTGTTGTTTTGTGTACCTTCTATTCTTTAAATTTTTTATCCACCCGAAAGAATGTTCTGTAAGGGAAATTTGAGAAAAGCCCTCAAAAACACATTCTTAGAGAAAGGATAAAGTTTCCTTTCAAAGGGTCCTCATCCCAATGTACACATTGTAGGGAGAGTTTACAGGGATGTGTCTGCTTCCTTTGGAAAGGTGGTCTATAAAAGGCCGCTTTATCCAAAAATTAAGTCCTCATCTAAGTTTAAAAACACTCAAAACACCTAAGTTTAAAAACACTGGCAAAAATGTAGAGAAACTGGAATTTTCATACACTGCTGAAGGTAACGTAAACTGGTATAACTACTCTGCTAAACTACACATACCCTATAACTAGCAACTCTACTCCAAGGTATATACTCAAGAAAAAAATATACTAACGTGTACCAAAGAGACGTGGAAGAATGTTCATAGAAGCATTATTCATAAAACCAAAAACTAAAATGACCTCCAAATCTAAAACATAAATTAACTGTGGTATATTCACATGCTTAAATACTATACTATTTAATACTATTGATTTCCTCAAAGTAATGTTGAGTGAAAGAAATCAGATATAAAAGAGTACACAGCATTTGATTCCACTTATATGGAGTTCAAAAATAGGCGAAACTAATCTGCAATGTTGAAAGTCAGAATAATGTTACATTTGGGGGCAATGAATAGTGACAAGGAGGGGCATGAGCAGGGCTTCTGGGATACTGGTGATGTTCTGTATTTCTTCAACTGGGTAGTGATCACATCAGTGTGCTTATTTTGTGAAAATTCATCAAACTATATGTATATCATTTGTCTACTTTTCTTATTTACATTATAGTTCAATAAAACATTTATTAAATAAATAAGTCCTTGAGGTTTTCACTCACCAGCCGAATCAGTTCTTCTTTTATAAGCCTGGTGATTTCTGCCTTTGCTTTCTGCACAGCCAGTTCATTGGCACCTGGTGAGTGAGTGGAGAACATTATTTGTATTACTAGAATGATGCTGGATGTTTATCTACTTCATAGAGATCGGTAGGTGACTTTCAGCAACATTGTACTACGTGCCAAGATAGTCTTTCAATACCTGGTGGAACACCATCTACATTGTATCATGGCTGCTTATTATTATGATTACTTTTAGAGTTTCAAAGGTAGCCAGTGAGGTTAGTGTTAAGAGTGTTAACGTTAGTGAGGTACTAGTGTTACAAGTTCTTGTTATGTTGGTATGCAAAGAAAAAATTCGCAATTTGTCCAGAAGAGAAGAAAAAGTAAAAGGAAAATATAACTTCCTCGGTTCATTTATTTAGCAAATATTTATTGGATGTTTATTATGCTCTTTAAAGTCAGCAAATGTTTTGGAAAAGTGTCACCTGAGCAAAGTCTTAAAAGATGAATGGAGGACTAGCCAAGTTGGAGGAGGAGAGATGACATGAAAAGTAATTTACAAAGGGAATCATGTGTGTAATGGTACAGATTAAGAAAGTCATGCTTAACTACTGAAAAGTAAGAGAAGTACAGCATGGTTGAAAAATTTTTTAAAGTGTGTGAAAGAACACAGCAAGATAGCCAAGTAGATGAGGTAGGCTGGAGACATCTGTATAGTTATAAATTCAAGAAACATTAAGCACCCACCATGTATGCTATACTATAAGAGATTCATTATACAAAGTACTCATTCATCTCTTTATGATCTTGTAGGCTACTAGAAAAACAAACTTGTAAAGATATTACAGCAAGATGAGTAGGTAGTAAGTAGTCTACCAGAGCAACTTTTATTTTATTTTTTAATAAAATTTTATTTATTTGTTTTTCGCTGCATTGGGTCTTCATTGCTGCGCGCAGGCTTTCTCTAGCTGTGGCAAGCAGGGGCTACTCTTCGTTGCAGTGCGCAGGCTTCTCATTGTGGTGGCTTCTCTTGTTGCAGAGCACAGGCTCTAGGTGCGCGGGCTTCAGTAGTTGTGGCACGCGGGCTCAGTAGTTGTGGCTCGCGGGCTCTAGACTGCAGGCTCGGTAGTTGTGGCACATGGGCTTAGTTGCTCTACAGCATGTGGGATCTTCCCAGACCAGGTCTCGAACCCGTGTCCCCTGCACTGGCAGGCGGAGTCTTAACCAGTGCACCACCAGGGAAGTCCCCAGAGCAACTTTTAAGTATCACTTCTTCCAAGAATCTTTCCCTAACTTCTCCAGGTGGGGTTAAGTGTTTTCTCCCTCAGGGCTCTCACAGGATTGTGTTCATACCATCATTAAAGCACATTTTTTTTTTTTGGCCACACGTGTGGCATGCGGAATCTTAGTTCCCTGAGAAGGAATTGAACCCCTGCCCCCAGCAGTGGAAGCGTGGAGTCTTAACCACTGGACCGCCAGGGAAGTCCCTGAAAGCACATTTTTAGGGCAGAATGGACAAGACGTTTTTTTCTGACTAGATGTGAACAGTGAAGAAGAGGAACAAAGATGCTAAGAGTTGAGTACCAAGTAAAGAAAATAACAGGTAATAAAGGAGATATTGAATCCAAGAGGAAGAACAGGTGCTACTATTAGCAGTGATAGTGGATGAAATTCGATTCTGAGACCGTTGTGGCTGAGGTGCTCAGGGGACACCAAGTTGGAAATTTCAGTAAGGCCAATGGAAACAAGGAGCAGAAGTAGAGGAGAGATGGAGATTAGAGAGCCATCAAGGGTAAGTGTGGAGGGATTTGAAGCCAGGGGACAATGCCAGGAAGTAGGTACATCTAGAGAGGTAACACGGTGCACACCTATAAAAGGAATAGAGCTGGACCAAAGAAGTAGACTAGAGATTAAGGACTAGGAGTGAAATGTCAAAGAATAAAAGAAGAACTGGGGTTGTAGAGAACTATGTTTTTATCATTAAAAAAAAAAAAAAATTTTTTTTTTTTGGTTGCCCCGCATGGCATGTGGAACTTCCCCGACCAGAGATCAAACCCATGTCCCCTGCAGTAGAAGCTCAAAGTCTTAACCACTGAGCCACCGGGAAGTCCTGTTTTTATCATTTTATATAAGAAAATCAAATAAGGAAAACAATTCACAAGAAATGGGAAAATTTCCCCCCGTATTAGATATGCTAACTTTTTCAAACCCATAGAGAGGAGAGGAGAGGAGAGGAAAGGAGGAAGGCAGGAGTGGGAGGGAGAAGAGGAAAAGAAACGGGAGGGGGGAGGGGAGGAGGAGGAAGTGGAGAAAGAAGAGGAGGAGAAGAAGGAGGAAGAAAAAGAAACAGTTTAACAACAGGAAGGAAAGGGCCATGAGTATGGCTGTGAAGTCACAGCAACATATCTAATTTAAGTCCTACACCTCGACCAGCCACTGACCACAACATTTTAAAGCTGTGGGTGCTGGAAGGGAAGAGAGGTGGATGAATGTGAAGCCAAGGGTATAATCAAGAGCCAAGCCAGAATGAAAATTATTAAAAAAATGAAATTCAGGAGGAAAATATGCTACTTGGAATGAGTTGATGTGTAGCCTGTTGACATTCTCTGCTGTTTTAAAAAGAAGGAAAATGATACTCCCACCCAGCTCCAAGTGAAGAGCAATTTTCCTGCGTTAGTTAGAGCCTGACCATTTGGACCAGTTTAAATTTTTGACTGACACAGCTTCTTTAGGTAATAGGTTACATATGTTTATAAGCTGTCATGAAAAAGTGGCATTTCCTTTCATTGGTCCCAAAACAACTCTGGCTGCTTTTAAGGGATTCTCCACTAGTAAAAACAGAGGGTCACAAAACAGGCTATAAATTATACAGGCTGGCTAGGCACGTACGTCCTTCCTGTTCTCCTTCGCACTGCCGGGAGCTGCTGAGCCACACAGAGCCTCTAAGGAGCCAGGCAGTGGGGTCCCTCCAATTACAGAACTAGAAACAGATGACACTAGGCTCCTTCCAACACCTGTTTTCATCCTATTAGTGTTCAGTTGATTTGGTTGGAGTTTCAAAAACTAAAAGATCCTTTAAATCTAATCATCTATGAAAATTCTCAAAGCTTTACGTCATTTTAATTACCAATCTCCAGCTCTTATTTAGCATATTTATGTCGCCAGAATTCTCAAGATTCATTTCTGACAAGGTTATCTTTTTACTAGGGGAGAAAAACCTTGCTTAGATTATAAAAATTAGATGTTACTTCCTAAGTACAAGTTGACAGTGGAAAGAAGCGCCCAGAACCATTTTAGGTGGATAGAAAAGTCAGCAGAAGCTGTGGGCTTCTCATTTCACTTCACTTGGTAGTATAGGAGATGTGTTCTGATAAAGTTATATACAAATTAAACCTGGCATACATTAATTATACTACACTAAATAAGTATAATTACCTTTAAATTAATAAATTATATATGGGATCCTTTTTCAAAGCAAACAATCATCTCTGATTTACCTCTTTAAAAGGCAGTCATTTAAAATACTGGTTTTGAAATCTTAGAGATAGAATAAACTACAGTTACGTTATTGCAAAAAAAAAATAATAAAAATAAAATACAATACTGGTTTTGCTTAAATGACACCTATGACATTCAAGCTGAATATACAAGGATGACTCCATGTTTACCAAAGGTTTTATCATCAGATTCTACTGAATGACATCCTGTATGGCCTAATGAACACAGTAGCAAGAGAAAGCTGTCCAGTTCCAAGTGCAGAAAGATGTCAGTGTAATTTTCTCTCCTTGAACGCTGAGGTGCCAGCAACCCACATTTTACCTCACAATAAGGAACAGTGTCACATGATTCAGAAACACACTGAGTCACTGGCAGAGCAAAAGTCTTTCAGGATACATAAAAGGGTGCCATTTAAAAACCTGACTTGAAATAGATATGATCCAGGTTCTCAAAGTCACAATCACAAATAAAAAAATACGACTTGCCTAGTTCTGGACCCACATTCTTTGCACACCATTTAACATATGTATGAATCTTACTGTACTGTAAAGGTAGAATTTCAATAATATGGAAAACATAAAGGCTATATCTGAGTTTTACCTTTGCCACAATTCATCATTATTCATTTTAAAAAGTCCAAAAGTGAGAGTGATATCAGTGAAAATGGCACAGGAGGGAACTTCAAAAGCCCGTCCCTCCACAAAAGCAGTGAATAAACTTGCAAAAACTGTTAAAATCAATTTTATCAGAACTCAGAAACTAATAAAAACCTTACATCAACCACAGGCAAACCCTTATTAAAGGAGAAAAAAACAAAAACAAAAACCCAGCTCAATCCTGGTAACAAAACTTTTCTGTTTTTTAACTTACTCTGATCCTATCAAGCATTTTGACCAGGAAACAACTTCTACTTAGGGTAAATGGGATGCACACTGCACGTGCATTTCTCTTCTTGTAGTCTTTATGTTAAGAAGTCACACAAAAACAATTTGAGGTCACCAGTTTAAAGTAAATAGGCACAGTACTAACTTACTTTCACATCTGTGAAATTCTCTTTGTTTTGGCCAGGAAAGAATCAAACCCTAAAAATAAGTCCTCATATATATTTAAATCATTTTTAGTTTATATTTATTTCAGTAAGGAACTTACCTACAGTTATAAAGTCTTCACAACAATCAAAGGAATGCCAAAATATAACAAGAAAATACTAACTAGTGATAAACCTTATTTACAATATACTTTCAGTTTATACTTCCATTGATCTTTCCAGCAACAAACTTTAGAGCTGAGCTAGCCAATTCAGTAGCCATCAGCTACGTGGCTATTTAGATTTAAGTTAATAAAAATTAAATTAAATTTAAAATTTCTTGGTCACACTGGCCATATTTCAAGTGCTCCATAGCCATCAGAGTTTTTATTGGACAGTGCGGCTTTAGAGAGATCACATGGATATACCTGTCAAATAATATTTTGTGTACAGAACAGAAGTGGCTCTAGAGCATGATCAGATGCATTATTCAGAAAATTTATCAAGTGCCTACCATGTGTCAGACACTGGGAATACAGCAGATGATAAAGTCACTGCATTCACAGAGCTCTAGTAGGGGAGACAGAAACAAGTAAAAATATACTATAATTTCTATGTAATGAGTACTGTGAAGAAAAACAAAGCAAGTAAAGAGCTACAGAGTGGTGAAATGAGATCAAGTAAGGCTTCCTTGTTAGAAGTGATGTGTATAACTCGAAGGACTAGACTGGTGTTTAAGATTATACAAGGTGTGGGAGAGCTCCTTTGCAGCCAACTAAGCCATTTAAGCAGTAGGTATGCAGACTCTGGATTTACATGACACACGGAGTAAAACCTCTTCACAGCTCCAACACCAGTGTTCAAAAAATATTTAGTTTATTAAATAGAAGAAATGGATCTGTGGCTGGTTTATGCTTAAAAATCTATTATAAAAATGTTCAAATTAAATATAAATGAAGGGAGACAAGTTATCTACCATGCAGTAGATAACAAAGTAGGAAAAAAAATCAAACTGGAAACTGTCTTTTGAATTCATTCATGAATGTATAAAATAAGGTTTAAAAACACACTTGATCACTCTTAGATAACGCATTACTTATACCCTTTGAGGGACTTCCTTGGTGGCGCAGTGGTTAAGAATCCGCCTGCCAATGCAGGGGACGTGGGTTCGAGCCCTGGTCCGGGAAGATCCCACATGTTGCAGAGCAACTAAGCCCGTGCGCCACAACTACTGAGGCCTGTGCTCTACAACCCGCGTGCTGCAACTACTGAAGCCCACCCGCCTAGAGCCCATGCTCCACAACAAGAGAAGCCACCGCAATGAGAAGCCTGCACACCGCAACAAAGAGTAGCCCCCGATGGCCACAACTAGAGAAAGTCCGAGCACAACAACGAAGACCCAACTCAGCCAAAAATAAAAAAATAAATATACCCTGTGAGTTATGGTATTAATTGTCCTATTCTATTTTTTAAAAAGGTATGTATGAACTTTTAGGCATAAAATCAGAGGCAATATTTGCTTGGATAAACAAGCATTAAGTGGACTATTATATATAGTTGATTTACTTTCTAACCTAAACTTTGGCCTGAACGTTCTACTTACTGGAAGCATAAACAGACCAGTCCCGAAAATACATGTTTTCTTATAGAGTGATTTTCAATTTGACCAAATTGTCAAAACTGAAAGAGTCCCAAACACAGATTATTCACCTCTATATATGTACTAAACTTCTAAATAAAGACCACAATGATAGATGAAATTATTTTTTTTCTTATAGGTGTTCCTTATTTTCAGTCCTCTCTAGAACTGACCTCATATTCTTTCTGTGTCTATTACATCTATATCAACTGTGATCTAACTCAAGATTGAAACAGAACGAACAGTACATACTTTCAATTGCCAAGTAAATTTTCCGCTCTCCTTCCTTGGGTTCTTTGCCAGGTGGGAAGTATGTTCCTCTGATTGTAATTGCAGCTTCAGAATATTCACTGATTCTCTGCAGAGCTTCCTTAGAGGTAACTTTCCACCTAGCAGTCTATGAAATAAAGAGTGGGGGGACAATTATACTCCAATAAAGATGTTAAAAAAAATAAATAAATAAATAAATAAATAAAATAAAATAAAAAAGAGTGGGGGGAAAAAATCACTTTACAACAGAATAAAGAAACCTGATGTACTGACAAAGAATAGGTTAACTAAATCATATTATGGTCAATATTAAGATTATAATTAACACCTACATCATAAATTCATTTAGATTCTAATGTAACTAGAACATAATCATAAAAATGGAATTTCTAGTGTTGTCTCCCCATCTAGATAAAAAGTAAAGCAGCCATTTAAATGTTCATGGGGTTTAAACAAGGCATTTTCGCTCCTAAAAAAGGAGTTTCTACTCTACAATAATAAAAAAAAAAAAGTTTAAATCTGTTACTTGCCTGTGGGAAGTCATTGATCTCTAATTCTTCTTCATATCTCTTAAAAGATTCATTCTGTCCACCATCCTGTCTCTCCTCTTCTTGTTTCTCCAAAGGCACATAATTAAGCTTGGCATTGATCTTTTCAGCAAGTTGCTCTGCAATGGTTTTTGCAGAGACAGTGGGAGCCAGGATGGTGCCACCTCTGAGAATTGCATTGGTGGCCTGCTGCATCACATCCTGCAGTTAAAGAAGACCTGCAGTCAAATCCCAAATGAGGGCAGAGGCAAGACCAAAGATCCCACCACAAAGTATTCTCTGGAAAGCCACTAACTAAAAGCATCTTTCTAATGTAGAGTGCTACCCGTAAGTGCAATTTAACAGCAGATATTTATAACAGACAGTTTAATGTATCTCCCTTACTTGATGAGAAAACAAGAATATTCAATTCTACATTAAAAATTCTACTGATCTTAGATAATTAGGTAACTCTTGATATCAAATATAGTACAATATTTCTAAAATCATTTACATACTTTGTGGCTACTAGGAGTTTCCTCTGAATCAGAATCTTTGCCCACTACCACCACTGAGCTCTTCCTCCCTCCACGGACCAACCCAACATTCTATAAATTACAGTAAATGACTTTACTCAACACATTTTTTTAAAATTTGAACTTAATTTTACTATGTGCCTAATGCAGAGATAATTCTTCTGTGGGTAATACACGACTCACACCTCAAGCTCTTCCAACAACAGCGAAAAGTTAGAGCCATTTGCTTTCACAATAACGAGTTATTAGTAGCAATAATCCAAGACAATATTAGGGGAGGTGCTGTGTCCCTGTTGTCAGAAGAGGCACAGGCGTGAGTATAGTAAACACTTCATAGTAACTCACTGTAACTCACTGGCTAAATAAACAGATGCAGAGACCCAAGGCTCTAAGCCTTGATTGTGGCTGCCTCACTGGGTCAGCCCACTGGCCTCTAGCTTGGTCATCCCACTTGGACAATACAGACCTGAACCTATACAGGCTACTGGACACAGGGCCCTGCAGGTCCCCAAACTCTCAAAATCTTAAAAATACTGTCAAAATTAACAAATTGTTCTTTAGGAATGCTATGAAAATTTAACCTTAGTTAAAAATTAAGTTAACCAAAATGCTGGAGAGGGTGTGGAGAAAAGTGAACCCTCCTACACTGTTGGTGCGAATGTAAACTGGTGCAGCAACTATGGAGAACAGTATGGAGGTTCCTCAAAAAACTAAAAGTAGAGTTGCTATATGATCCAGCAATCCCACTCCTGGGAATATATCTGGACAAAACTATAATTCAAAAAGATACATGCACCCTTATGTTCATAGCAGCACAATTTACAATAGCCAAGACATGGAAACAACCTAAATGTCCAGGAATGGATAAAGAAGATATGTGTATACAAACACACACACACACGTACATATATGTACATATATACATACACATAATGGAATACTACTCAGCCATAAAAAAGAATGAAATAATGCCATTTGCAGCAACATGATGAACCTAGAGATTATCATACTAAGCAAAGTAAGTCAGGAAGAGAAAGACAAATACCATATGATATTACTTATATGTGGAATCTAAAATATGACACAAATGAACCTATCTACAAAACAGAAACAGACTCAGACATAGAGAACAGACTTGTTTGTGGTTGCCAAGGGGGAGGGGGGTGGGGGAGGGATGGATTGGGAGTTTGGGATTAGCAGATGCAAACTATTATATAGAGAATGCGTAAAGAAGGTCCTATTGTATAGCAGAGAGAACTATATTCAATATCCTATAATAAACCATAATGGAAAAGAGTAAGAATATTTATATATGTACAACTGAATCACTTTGCTGTACAGCAAAAACTATCACAACACTATAAATCAACTATACTTCAAAAAAAAAAAAAAATTAAGTTAACCAAAAAACTCCCAAGAGAAACAAGGCAAGTGAAATATTTAACACATTTTCCCACTGTCTAAACCCATGTTAGTTTCAGTTATGTAACTGGATATTCGTACTTCCAAGGTATTGTTTGTGTGCCCAATAACCCACCTAATATAAACAGAAAAGAAAGAAAAGAGAGTTATTTCTTTAGGATTTTGGTAAGATCAATCAGAATACTACTTTATAAAATTATCCATGGTTAACATGCTTAACAGTTAGGCCTTCCAGAATAGGCATTAAAACCTCAGTTAACCACACTAGAGAAATCACCCAAATATAATAATTGAAGAATTCTGTATTGAGAATAATGTTAAATGCTTACTACCTCAATGTCTAAAATAACTTCTTGTTCACTTGTGCTGACATAATTCCTGAAAAGCATTTAAATCAAAGAACTTACAAGAAGTACTAAGACTTGGAACAAATTACTTAATACCTGAGACTCAATGCCCAAATTCTTCTGAGCATTGATTCTAAGAGCCAATCTCTTTGCAATTTCTAACTTCTCAGCATTTCCTGCAGTTGGAGCAGGAACACTAGATGTTCCAGGAGCAGCCATATCCTTCACTCTCTTCTTTGAATTAAACATGCTTTCAATTTGCTCATCAATCTAAACAAGAAGAAAAAGGATTAGTAAAAATCTAATTAAAAATACCAATTTATAAAGGGAGAAGAGGAGGGGAAGGGGAAAGGAAAGGGAGGAGAGGGGAGAGGGGAGAGAGGGAGGGAGGAAGGAAGGAAAGAAAGAAACAGATACAAGGCTGCAAGAACCACTTCAGCAGACTCCTGAGTGGTACAGATACATCCCAATTCAGTAAATGAAGAACATGTGCTGTCAAGACAGAGCAGACAACTTGATGCAGCTGAGTTGCTCCAGGGCCACGGCCTTAAGGCCACATTACATACACTGCAATGAAAGAGGCTGGACGAAGGGCAATAACTCAAGACCAGTGGACATCTAAAAATACAGTCAGTGGTTCCCAGGGGAAATGCTGCAACAGGGTTCCTAAAATTCTTCCCAACTCCAAAAATGCAATTGGATTTACCAAAAAACTGGGTAAGAGAATCAGGAAAAAAAGCCTTTATTGTTTTTTTCCTTCAAGGAAGGAAAGAAATGAAGGTTGGTTTCCCCATCAAAGCAAGAGCAATGCTGAAAATTAGGCTAATATTTTAAATCTCAAATGAGGAGCAAGCTTTTTTCAGGGTTTAAAATTAATTAGGTTAATTTAGAAAGACCTTTTACTGAAATGGAAACAGACAACTTATCTTCTTTTTAAAATATTTGTTATCTAATAAGGGGTTTGAGTTACCAACTACTTTTAAACTAACATTTAATTAACGCTTTTAAATTAAACAGCATACATGGCGTTAAAATCCAAAACAAATGCATAAATCAGGAATGGGGAAGGTATATGGAGCTAGTTGACAGGGGTAACTTTACTTTTAACTTTATTCACTTTAGTATTGCTCTATTTTTTTACAAAACTTATATAATATTTTAACAAGAAGGAAAAAAATCAACATATTTCATTATGAGATTTTTTAAAAATGTTTAAGTAACATAAAAAAACTGAGGTGGTTTTAAAAACAAAGCCACATACTATTTAATACTCTTCCCTCCAAGAGGTGGAGCCTCTCCTTAAATGTGGGCTGGACTTAGTGACTTGTTTCTAACAGACAAAAAAAAGTGGAAAAGCCAGTATGTAACCTCAGAGACTAGTCATAAAAGGTACTAAGGCTTTCCTCTTTGCTCTCTCTTGGATCACTCATTCTGGGGCAGCCAGCTGCCATGCTGTAAGGACACAAATGCAAAGTGAAGAACAGAGGCATCCTACCAACATTAAAGTGACTGAGCCATCTTGGAAGAAGATGGTCCTGCATCAGTGAAGCCTTCAGATAACTGCAACCTGGGACAACAGCTTGACTGCAACCTCATGAGACCCTAAGTAAGAACTACTTGGCTAAACTGCTCCTGATTTCCTAACCCTCAGGAATCATGAGATAATAAATGTTTATTGTTTTAACTTACTAAGTTTTGGATTGATTTGTTACATGGTAACAAATAACTAAAATATTGACTTAATTGAATTTTAAGCCAGTATGGTATGCTAGTAAGAAATGGCCTAGAGTTAATAGGAGACCTTGGTTCTGGTCCTGGCTGTGCTTAACAGCCAGTGTGGTCATTTCCTGAAATGACAAGATCAGATTGAATTCCTGATTTCCTAAATTGTATTCTGAGCTAAGGTTTAACCGGGTATGTTTCAAAAACAAAAAAAAAGTTCTATGATCAAATATCAAATATGTTGGAAGATTTCTGGGTCAAATAAAGTTAAATAAGATTATTTTATTAATGACTTTTCACATCCTTTGATAGGATACCACTAATAGTGGTATATATTAGGCAGATTTTCCAAAATTATTTTGTAATGAAAACATCTAAAGCTCAAGCTCCTGGGATTAGGGCTCCAAAGAATACTCTGTGAAACCCTTAACTTGCTGAGTCCTCAAGGTCCCTTTTCACTGGGTTACAAATAATTCCGTAAGCTAAGAACATGGGCTTTGAAGTAAGAACAGAACGGGTACAGATCCCAGCTCCTCCCCATAACAGCTATGCAAATCTGAAAAGGTTATTATTTCTTTCTAAGCCTCGGTCTCAATTATAAAATGGGAATACTCTGAGTATCCACTCATCTGGCTATTGTGAGGAAGTAAATGAAATAATCCCTATAAAGCCCTTTGCACAGGACATGGCACTTAGTAGCACTCAATAAATGTTGACTATTATTATTAATAAGGATGTTGTATAACAATTAAATTGTAAAAGATTAAAAAACAATATTAGTACCAATGATGTTAAAGATACAAGGAGCCAGGCACTCTTATGTAACACTACTGTGAGTGCAAACTGGTACTCACCTTGCAGGAGAACAATCTGACAACGTTTTAAGACCAAATTAGATATACCCTTTGGCCTAGCAACTTCCATTTATACATTCATCCTCAAGACTTAATGCGACGAATGTGCAAGGTTTAATGCTCAAGAATGAGCGACGAAGTAAAGTATATTCCAAATAAAGAATATATGGAAACAAACATGTTTGTTTCCATATATTCAAAAATAGGGATTTGATTCATTAAACTGTGGAACATCCATATAATGAAATATGTAACCAAAGAATAGCATAAGAGTGAATTTACTAAAAGGGAAGATTTCAACATAGGACTATTGTAAAGAAGATTATAAAGCAGTATGATCTCATTTTTATGAAAATACAGAAATACAGGCATATGTGAATACGTCTGTATACACAGAAAAAAACTGAGAAGGGTACATAACGAAAAGTTTCCAGTAACTTGCTAACTAAACAAGCCTATGGTAAAACCTCCAGTACAAAAGGAATAACTGCTTCAACTGGTAAGAATAAGGCTTAGAACAACAATACTTACATCAACTGCAGCATCCTCATCATCTGAATCTTGAAGACCAAGAGCAGCTTTTTGTAACTTCTTTCTCTCATTTGCCAAAGCTTGTTCTGTTTCATCAAACTTGAATCCCTTACCAGAGAACCCACTACTTTTTTTAATTATTTTCCCTTCCTTTCAAGGAAAAACAAGAAAGTTAATTTCATAATAAAAAACTTTAATGTTCAGGAATTTATGGCAATTAAATATTTTTCAAGGCGGTGTATGACAATGTAACAAAAACATTTCATCTAGCATATGAGAAAAAAAGAACTCTATGTAGACTACAAAAAATACTAAGTGGAAGCAAAAGGGAGCATTTTGTTTTCACTCCTTTCCCTTCCTCTCTAAAGAGATAAATGAAAATAATCCTATCAAGATTTACAGGTATTAAATATTCAAGATTTAGAACACAATGACTTGCATAAAAATGAGAGTTAAGAAACTCACAGCTTTCTGTTGATCTTTGAAATCACTCCAAAGTTTCTCTAGATCAGGTGGCACTGCAGTCCCTGACAATTCAAGGGCTTTAATTATATCACCAGCATACCGAGCCTGATCTTCTGTGATGAAAGTATAGGCGTAGCCCTAGTGAATGATGAAAAAGTGGTACTATTAAACACTAACAAGATGAATCCTCCTTAGATCACAAATAAGATAAAATCTGAGTCACCTAATACACCCTCTTTAAGATGACTCCATTACTAAAGAATTTCAAAGACCACAAAAGAGTCCTACTAAATTCTTTAATGGTTGAAAGTGAAATACCTAAGTTTAATATTTAAAAATAAGCAAAACCAGAAAATTTCTAATCTCTTTATGCATAAAGGGAAATACATGTGATTTTTACATAAATGCACAATTCCACTGTCATAAGTATTAACTTTAATATATCTTATTTCTCCCTTTTTGCTTGCATTCCCTTCCTCCACTACCTACTGCACCTCTCTACCCCAGCTAACCTGTATTAACGTCCTAGAATACAGCTTCCCATATTTTTTAAAGACCAATTAAAAGATATAAAAACATACACACATGTATATCTGGTATGTTTTTAACATATACAAAAATGAAGTCAGCTACATCACTTCCCTGGGATTCTCTAAAGCCTAAGGATGCAGGTGTCCCCAGCAGCTCTTTGGTTCAGGCAAGAGAAAGACTGGAGTTGTAAGTAGAGGAACAGCAAACTACAATTAGATTGCCATCTTCACAAAAAGCTCTACCCTACCAGTGAACTGCTATAAATTTTAAAACATGATTTAATATTTTATTTCAGGAGTACCTAGTTACCAGATTTGACCCATGGCCTACTTTTATACGACCCATGAACTAAAAGTGGTATTACATTTTTTAGGGTTGTGTATACACACACACACACACACACACACACACACACACATGATGTGACAGAGACTGTGTGTGGCCCAAAAAGGCTACAATTTTAACTACCTGGCCCTTTACACAAAAAGTTTCCCAAATCCACAGAATAACTCAGGTTAAAAGAATAAATGCCATCACTACTTATTAGCTATGTAAATTTGGCAAGTAACAATGTCAGTGTGCCTCAACTTTTCTCATCTGTTAAAAGGGGTAATATTATCCATCTCAAAGGGAATTTGTGAGAATAAAATGAGATGATGTATGTAAAGCACTCAAAACAGTGGTGGGCATTTAATAAATACTCCATAAATATAACCTATTAATATTATTATTGCTTCAGTATGTAGAAATGTCCATGGTTGTAATATCAAATATATCACCATCAGTGCTTCCAACAATGGAATATTCTGCTGCCTTCAAAAAGAATAAGTTAGAACTATATACTTAACAGAATACAGATAAGTCAAAAAAGCAAATAATATTCATGTGTATGGGGGGGTGAGAACAGGGGTGATAGGTGTGGGCTGAGTGTATTTCATGATCCCTTATTTTAAAAAAAGCAATGAAAGATCTTGAACTATATGCATGTATGTATATACAGAAATTTTTAGGTGGGGAAAAATACCTTTTGGGGACACAAATGGTTAACACTATCTGCCTACAGAGAACAGCACTTAAGACATGTATATGTATATAAATGATGAACATCAACTATTCCCCATACTCTGATGATGAAGGATTTTCAGAATGTCCCCATAACTCCCATTATCTCCTCTTTATAATCATAAAGAAACACTTGTATTTTAACATAATAGAAATCAACTTTAAAAGCAATTATTTTTACTTTGTTGCCTGCTCTTCCAGTCCGTCCTGCTCTGTGCACATAATCCTCATAATGGTTGGGGCAGCTATAATTTACTACAAGAATCAGATGTTTCACATCTAGGCCTCGGGCAGCAACTGACGTAGCAACAAGAAGTTTGCAGGTCCCATTCTTAAAATCATTTATGATGCTATCTCTGTCATATTGATCAATGCCTGCAAGTAAATTAAAGAGTTGTAAAACCACATATTCAAATTAAATTTTCCATTTCCTCTGACATTCAGACAAAGAAGTTAAACACGGGGTAAAGAACAAATCCAACTTATATTGACCACATGTCCAACAACTACCATATAGAAAGTAAAAGACTTGGGGGGGGGGTTGGTGAGGAGTGATAAATTAGGAGTTTGGGATTAAAATATACACACTACTATATATAAAATAGATAACCAACAAGGATCTACAGTATAGCATAGGAAACTATACTCAACATCTTATAATAACCTATAATTGAAAAGAAACTATAAGAGAATAGATATAATATATAACTGAATCATTTTGCTGTGCACCTGAAACACAACACTGTAAATCAACTACATTTCAATAAAAAATTAAAAAAAAAATACTAAGGAAATTTAATGGCAAGATCAAAAGTTACTGCTATTTACGAATTCCAAATCTGCCCTGTTTTGCCCCCTTTCTTATATATAAGGCTTATCACTCCAGAAGCCCAACCTCAGAATCACTAACCTATATCTCTTATGGGGGCAAATGGGAAAAAGGCAGGTACATTCAGCCTATATTGACAGGATTCAGATCTTTCTAATTCTCTCATAGGTTATTTAGAGCCTTGCTACTCACAGTTTTGTCCCAAGAACCAGGAGCAGCATCACATGAGAGCTTGTCAGAAATGCAGAATCTCCCCAAACTACTGAGTCAGATTCTGCATTTTAACAAGACCCATAGGTGATTACATATGCACATTAAAGTTTATGTGGTGCACTGCTTAAAAAGTACCCAACTGGATCTCTCTTAAAATTTGTTACTCAAAGAGCCTCAGGATGAGTGACAAAGCAGAGCATAAAATACCAAAATGTTCTTTTACAAAATGTCCAGGCCACAAATATACTTTATGACGGGGTACCTGGGAATCTCTAGTAATCAGAGAAGGGAATGGGATAAATTCTCAAACCTTGAAATTCATTTTTGCAGCAAGAGATATTCTAACATTCCGTATAAAACCTGTGTTTAACATATACAGAACATTTAGCATCTAAATATTTATCAATATTAATTTACATTACCTAAAGTTTTAAATGTACTCTTCAAAGACTGAATTATGGAAAATATTTGGATCTTATCTCAAGGAAACTAGGATCCAACACTGTACCCAAAAACCTCATAAGAAAAATTAGTGGAATCAGTAACAATATACATTAAGTTTATAATTTAAAAATACCACAACTTTTACTGTAGACCGACGTATCCTGACACATATGCAGTAGAGTTAGTAGTTAATGGCAGCAACCATTAACCCTCTTCCTTTTTAACATGACCTCAATTTTGTTATCCACCCAACACATGGTCACATATATCAAGCCAGAGATGAGCCTAATTCTCAGTCTCAGGAGGTGAGTAATGATTAGTGTAAACTAGCCCTTCTCAAACTTTCTGTGCTCAGGTTGTCTGTGCACTCTTAAAATTAATAAGAACCAGACCCAGAGAGCTTTAGTTTATCTAGGTCATCTTTATCAATATTTAATGTATTAGAAACTAGAACTGAGGAAAATTTTAAATATTTATTAACTTTTTAAAAAATAATAAAACAATTACATGCTAAAAAAATATATTTTTGTGAAAAGTAACTTTTCCAAAACAATAAAAATAAGGTGCTTCACATTTTTGCAAATCTCTTTGATATCTGGCTTAATAGAAGATAGTTGGAGTCTCATATCTTCTGCATTCAATCTGTTGCAATTTAACACGCTGTGCAACCTCTAGAAAGCTATACTACATATACACTGATGAAAGAATGAAAGTGAAAAAGGCAAATAACTTGGCAGGGTTATTATGGAAATATTTTTGACCTCATGAAACCCCTGAAAATCTCAGAAACCTCAGGGGTGCAAGGATAATACATTAAGAACCATTTGTCATTCCCTTGTCTTTGAATGAATTAGGCATAAGCATGTGAAGCAATTCTGACCAAAAAGATAAAAGAAGTACAGACAGGGGATTATGGGGAAAAATTTCCTTACATATATAAAAAAATACACATTTACATCAAGGTAGGGGAAATCTTACAGACTAACCCTCCTGTGGGTAACAACTATGAATTCTGGACAAAATATAAAAAACTAACTACCTGAAGGCACCAGAGAGTGACTAAAAGAAGGCAGAAACTGGAAGGGAGTTGACACCTGGAAGAATGCAATGGCACTGGTTGAGTTTACAGGATTTTACTTCTTTATTTTAAACTTTCTGTTTGGGAGCGGGCCCTGAGCAGCCCAGGTAGGGAAGTCAAAACCTGAACAGAAACAGTCTTACTGACAAGAAGAAACAAGAAGAAAGCATTCAGGATAAACTCAGGACCAGAAAAGAGGGGATAAATCCCAGAAAGAACAACAGAGCAGGCACGTCCAACAGTGCATAAAAACATTGTCCAAGGACTTCCCTGGTGGCAGAGTGGTTAAGAATCTGCCTGCCAATGTAGGGGACATGGGTTCGAGCCCAGGTCCGGGAAGATCCCACATGCCGCGGAGCAACTAAGTCCATGTGCCACAACTACTGAAGCCCATGCGCCCTAGAGCCCACGCACCACAACTACTGAGCCCACATGCCACAAGTACTGAAGCTCATGCATCTAGAACCTGTGCTGCGCAACAAGAGAAGCCACCGCACCGCAACAAAGCCCCCGCTCACTGGAACTAGAGAAAGCCTGGGTGCAGAAACGAGGAAGGGAGGGAGGGAGGAAGGAATAAAATTAAAAACAAAAAAAAACGCTGCCCAAATATCTGACACCTAAACTATACACACATGCGGCAGAATCCAAGTAGCCCAGCTCTGGCTGAAAGAAATTATTAGAAATTTCAGAGGCTGCCCATTACAAGAAAGACAGTTTCAAATACGGGTCCAGCCAAGTTAATGCCCTATTTAAAAAAAAAAAAAACTTAAATAAAACATAAGAGAATTCAGACTCTACAAGGTATCATTCACAAAGGCCAGTATACAAACCAAAATTACTAGACATACAAAGAAACAGAAAACTATAAAACAAAATCAAAAGAAAAGATAATAGAAACTGACTTCAGATGACCAAGACATTATAATTAATAGTCAAAGATTTTAAAGCAACTATTATAATTGTGATCAAGGAAAAAAACTTTTAAATGCTTATAATGAATGGCTAGGAAATTTAATTAGAGAATCAGTAAAATATAAAAGAGAGCCAACTGGAAATTCTAGAACTAAAAAAAATACAATAATTGAATTTAAAAATTCACTGAATGGGCTTATTATTAGCAGATAAGAGATGACCAAAAACACACAGTGAACTTGAAGACAGAGTCAAAGAAATTATTCAGTCTTAGAGAGGAAAAAGATTGAAAAACAAAGACTGAACATACCATCAGTGATATGTGAGACAGAATCAAAAGGCTTAACATACACACAATTGGAGTCCCAAAAAGAGAGAAGAAAATAGGGCAGTAAAACAATCAATCAATCAATAAATCAAGAAATAACAGTCAAGGGACTTCCCTGGTGGCGCAGTGGATAAGACTCCACACTCCCAGTGCAGGGGGCCCAGGTTCGATCCCTGGTAAGGGAACTAGATCCCACACGCATGCCGCGACTAACAGTTCACATGCCACAACTAAGGAGCCTGCCTTCCGCAACTAAGACCTGGTGCAACCAAATTAATTAATTAAATAATTAATTTTTTAAAAAAGAAATAACAGCCAAGAATTTCCCAAATTAGATGCAAGACATAAATTTACAGATTCTAGAAGGCAGTAAACCCCAAGGAGAATGACTACAAAGAAAATCATATCTAAATCAACTTACCATACGACCCAGCTATCCCATTCCTGGTTATCTACCCTTGAGAAATGAAATGTTCACACAAAAATCTGGACTTACATATTTAATAGCAGCTCTATTCATAATTGTCTAAAACTGGAAACAACCCAAATGTCCTTCAACAGATAAAGAAATACACAAACAGTGGTACATCCACACAAAATATACTATTAGATAATAAAAAGAAATGAACAATGCAACAACTTGAATGGATCTCAAAGCCATCACGCTGAGTGAAAAAAAAGCCAACTGCAAAAAGTTGTATAATGTATGACTGCATTTATAAACATTCTTATAAGAGCACATCAGTGGTTTCAAGGAGCTATGTACAAGAGGAAAGAGAACCTTAGAGTTACTCTGCATAGGGATAGGACAAGGGAGTTTTGCGGGGTGAGGGAACTATTCTGCATCCTGATTATGGTGAATCCTTTGGGATGGTTAAAACAGCCAAAAAACTGGAAGTAGCCCAGGTGACCAACAGAAATGACTAAACAAACTATGATATATTTATACACTGGAGTATTACTCAGCAATAAAAGGGAAGAGCTGTTACATCCAACATGGATGAAAACTCAAGAATATATGCAGAGTCAAAGATACCTGATACAAAACAGTCCATAATGTATGGTTCCATTTATCTGAAATTCTAAAACAGGTAAAGTTGGGAAAAAAACGTAAGAAGTGAGGGCAGGGACTGAGGGAAATTTCTGAGGTTATATCTTAACAGAGGTTTGGGTTTCACAACTTACATGCATTTGTCAAAACTCATCAAATGGTACACTCAGAATCTGTATATTTCACTATAGTTTACTTACAGATTTTTTATTTAAAAAAATTTTTAACTAGTGTTAATCATGTGCACACTGAAGTGAAATGTGCTGATGCTGCAATGTATTCTGAAATGTATCAAAAAACTAAGAAAGGGCTTCCCTGGTGGCGCAGTGGTTAAGAATCCCCCTGCCAATGCAGGGGACACAGGTTCCAGCCCTGGTCTGGGAAGATCCCACATGCCACGGAGCAACTAAGCCCGTGTGCCACAACTACTGAGCCTGCGCTCTAGAGCCTGCAAGCCACAACTACTGAAGGCCACGCGCCAAGAGCCTGTGCTCCACAACAAGAGAGGCCACCGCAATGAGAAGCCCGCGCACCACAACGAAGAGTAGCCCCCGCTCGCTGCAACTAGAGAAAGCCCGCGCACAGCAACAAAGACCCAACGCAGCCAAAAATAAATAAATAAAAAGAAAGAAATTTATTTTTTTTAAAAACTAAGAAAAATTGAGGAGTGGGTAAAAGGACAGATGGCTAAAGATGTGACAGATAAATGTAACAAAATGTTAATTGTAGAATCTAATATTAGATATTCAAGGGTGTTCACGATATAGTTTTCTCAGATTTCCTGTGTTTGAAAATTTTGGTAATAAAAATGAGGGGGAAAAAAAGCCATAGATATATGGAAAACAGTCTTCCTCCTCTGGAAGTTGTCAGATCTGGAAGTGATGACTGAGCCTGCAGAAGGCTTTTTGCTGCCATAAAGAAAGCTTAGCTTAATAACTAAGTTATTATGCTCAAGATGGCAGTATAGAAACTACAATATGGTAACACTGAGCTACTGCTGAGTGAAGCAATCCTGGAATCGTTTTCCATTTTTTTTTCTTTGGACGCACCTTGCAGCATGTGGCCTCTTAGTTCCCCAACCAGGGAAATTAATTAAAGCTCTAATGTGAATCATAATAAAAACCTCTAGGTAGCATGGTACAATGGAAAGAACAGAACATAAATCCAAAATTTTAAGTTCATAGAAACCAAGCCTATCGATCTGCACCTGAGTGACCAGCTGAGTTGGCCTCTGGAGACTGCGGATAAGCCAACCTTGCCTAGACAACCGAGTGAGAGGTACCCCGGTGGTTAGTGATTTCCTGCTGCCTCCTCACACGGTACCTGGGATTCTCATGACAGCAGTGATTGGTGAGGGACTTGACCAAGGGAGCCCCCCTCATCTCCCTCCAGTAGCGGTTAAGCTCATGGAGCGTGGACCCACCCAGGGTGGGTTCCAGTTCTGGCTCCACCATTTCTGTGTCACCCTGGCAAAGTTTCTTAACCTCACTATGCCTCGGTTCCATCTTAAGATAAAAATATCTTAAAAGACAATAATGGTACGTACAGCGTAGGGCTGCTTTGGGGATTAAATGAGTTATACTAAAGCACTGAGGCATTTCCTGGCACGTGGAAAGCGCTCTAAGGCAACTGCAGTTCTTTGATGTCTCAGTCTGTTTTTAGTTTGCGGATTCGGGAAAGTCATCAGAGACCATGCCCCTCCTCTGTTTCAGAAATTCCAAAGGCTCCCTTTGATTACAGCAGGGGCTCCAAAGTGATGGTGGAGGGTGAGGGGGTGGTGGGGGGAGAGGTAACATAGGGTGTGTGTGATATGATACGTTGGGGGAGTGGGAAGAAAATACTAGAATATTTCTAATTTTTGTGTTTTTTAATTTCTTGTTTGTGTGTTAATGTTTATAAAGAGCATAATATTACATTAGTTGTACATATAAATAACTTGTAAATAAATATTGGGGGTTTGGGCTGAAAAAAAAAATTTTAAGTTCAATTCCTCCTTAGCTGATTAATGGTTATAGAATTTGATCAAACCAATGTGTTGCTGTCTTATTTTCTCTATCGCTAAGATGAAATAAAATAATGTTTACCCCCCCACAGAACTGTTGTGAATGAAAACTGACATGGATGACATAAAATTTACTGCTAAATTAGAGACAAAGGAAATACACAGCACAGTGCTTGGCTAAGTTAAGTACTTAACAGAGACTTCATTAAACATCACCTCCATGAAGAGACATGCAAGGGTAAGAAGCTCTCATTAAATCTTTCAGAAGACCATCAGCATGTTCCTGCTTATCCACAAATATAATGACAGATCCTGATTCTTGATAATGGCCTAGAAGTTCAAGTAGCTTCAAGAATTTCTTTTCTTCTTCAATCACAATCTGAAAACAACACATTGTACCAAGTTAATGGAGTAAAAATCCAAATACGTTTCATGAACAAAAATATTCATTTTATTTGTGGCAAATAAATAAACAACAAACATCTTCCTATAACTTTAGGAAGGGGTAGGAAAACGTTGATTTTAATTGATAAACCACTAAGACCAAAAGAAAAATTGTAACTTTCAGAGACTAAGAGGCTTACAAATGCGGACAGATGATCATCTGTTCTCTCTCTGACTCTTAACTTCACATCCTATTAACCAAAGAATAACATAGGTATGTGACATTTTATCACCAGCCCACCACTTCTGGTGAAAAAAACTAAAAGAGCATTTAAACAGACAGTTCCATGGAAGAGCAAATTCAAATATATTTGGTAGGGCTTCCCTGGTGGCACAGTGGTTAAGAATCTGCCTGCCAATGCAGCGGACACGGGTTCAAGCCCTGGTCCAGGAAGATCCCACATGCTGTGGAGCAACTAAGCCCATGTACCACAACTACTGAGCCTGCGCTCTAGAGCACGTGAGCCACAACTACTGAAGCCTGGGCGCCTAGAGCCCGTGCTCCACGAGAGAAACCACCACAATGAGAAGCCCACGCACTGCAATGAAGAGTAGCCCCCACTCACCACAACTAGAGAAAGCCTGCACGCAGCAATGAAGACCCAATGCAGAAATAAATGAATAAGTAAATAAAATTTAAAAATATATATATATATATTTGGTAAAATGTTAAAGGCTGCAGTTGATGTGTACTATTTAATTTTAGAAATTATCTGCCTACATCACAACGACCCCAAAAGGATGACACAGTGCCTAAACATACAGGGAACTGGGGGTTTCCTAAGGACTGTACCCACCACTTGTTGCTCCACATCCGAGCAAACCACACTTCTGCCTCCAACCTGCACTTCAATGGGTTTACTCAGGATTCTGCGAGCCAAGGCCTCCATAGCTCTGGGGAAAGTAGCTGAAAACATAACTGTCTGTCGGTCAGGACGAACATTATCCACAATGCGCATGACCTGAGAAAACATTACAAATAAGCATGGTGAGTGTAGTCTCCAAAAATTGTAGGACAGTAAAACCAAGTAGAAGGAACTTTTAAGAACATCTATTCAGTGACTTTTAAATGTGTTACCTTAGAATATTATAATTGATTTTACCCTAAAATTTGCCCCTCTCATAGTTTCCCCCTCGCAAGAAATGGCAACTCTAGTCATTTTGGTTTATGCCAAAAATCTAGGAGCCATCCGTAACTACTCTCTCTCTTACTCATCTCACACCCAATCCATCAACAAATTCAGTAGTCTTGATCTTCAAACTAAACCTACAATGCAACTATTCCTCATTGCTATTTCTGTTTTCCTTCATTTATTCAACACATTTTTACTGAGCAACCATTATGTGCCAGGCATTGTTCTAAGTGCCTGGAATATGCAATAAAAATAGAGAAAAACTTGTCTTAATAGAGCTTATATTCTAATGAGGATGGATAAACAAATATATTATGTTACAAATGGTGATAAGAGCTACAGGAAAACAAAGAACAATGATGGTGGACATACTGTTGAGGGAGTGGGATTCAGGTACCAATTAACTACCTCAGTGTCTAAAGAGCCCTGGAGGAATCAGGGGGTTCTAGGATTCTTATGGCATAAACAAGAAAAAAAAGACATAATGAATAAATTATTAATGATGGTTTCAAGAGAGACAGGGGTGAGTGGTTGGAAACTGGAAAGGGTAAAGGTCTTGCCAGGAATACACAGGACCACATTTTTACTCCAATCAAAGATGATGTGATATCTGTGAAAGGGGCTGCCCTACCCAAGGCATGTGGAAATCCTGGGCTCCTGGTCCAAACCTCAACCATCTCTCATCTGGATTATTTCAATGGTCTCCTACCAGGTTTTCCTGCCTTTATTCCTGTCCAATCTGAAATCTATTCTCCACCCAGCAGCCAAAATGATGGCTTTAAAACTTATGCCAGTATTTTCAGTTAAAAATGTTTCAGTGTTGACCACACACACTTACTTCTCTTCCCTTGAAAAACCCTGTAAAATGTAACAATACAGAGATTGTTTTAAAAAATTACACAGGGCTTCCCTGGTGGCGCAGTGGTTGACAATCTGCCTGCCAATGCAGGGGACACGGGTTCGAGGCCTGGTCTGGGAAGATCCCACATGCCACTAAGACCGTGAGCCACAACTACTGAGCCTGAGCGTCTGGAGCCTGTGCTCCGCAACAAGGGAGGCCACGATAGTGAGAGGCCCACGCACCGTGATGAAGAGTGGCCCCCGCTTGCCACAACTAGAGAAAGCCCTCGCACAGAAACGAAGACCCAACACAGCCAAAAATAAATAAATAAATTAAAAAAAAAATTACACAAACCAACAAAGACAAAGAAAATAAGACAGGACATGATAGCAACAACATTTTGATTAAGTGGTACCTGACTTAGCAGACCGAAGAAAACTAAATCCTAAAATGGGAATGAACTAGACTTTCAAGAAGTGGCTTCTCTTACACCCTATCCTGTTTCTCTTCTTCAGGAGGATTGCTCTTTTACCACTTGATCTTTACATAAATTTCAGAGTTAAGTTCTCTTTAATGTTTTCCAGTAAAGTTTCACAGTTTTCTCCAGATACATATTACACATCTTTGTCAAGTTTATTTTTTCAAGTTTTTGTTAATTATATGATTTCTGAAGAACATTTTCTAACTTACTGGGAAAAGAACTGAAAATGACTTTTCTTTACTGACTTTGTGTCCAGAAATTTTACTATTCTCTTTATCAATTCTAATAATTTATCTGTAGATTATTTTGAGTCTTCTACAAAGATAGTCATATCATCTGCAGATAACACTTGTTTCTTCCTTTCTAAATATTGTACCTTTTTCTTGCTTACTGTGCTAGGACCTCCAGCAAAGTGTTGAGTGAGTGTTCACTACTTAATTTTCTTTCTTATGTTAAAAGCTTCAAAGTTGCACCATTAGGTGTAAGGTTTGCTATAGACTTATTCTGGTAGCTCCCTACTAGTCCTAGTGTGCTGAATTTTTAAACCATCAGTGAAATTTTATCAAATGCTTTTCTATATTATTTGAGATAATAGTATGGTTTTTCCCTCTATTCTGGTAACAGGGTGGATTACATTACTTGATTTTTCTAATGTTAAACCAGCCGTGCATCCAAAGGATACTAACTTCGATATGATTAATTATCTATTTTAAACATTGCTATATTTGGTTCCTTAATATATTTTTTAGGGGTTTTGCATCATTGTACATAAAACTGTAACATAACGTTTGATTTCTGTATCAATATTATATTGGCCTATAAAATGGAATAGCTACTATGGAAAAGTTTGGCAGTTTCTTAGAAAGTTAAACATAAATTACCATACAATCAGGAATTCTACTCCTAGGTAATCTATTCAAAATATACGAAGACGTATGTCCATACACAGACTTGTATACAAATGTTCCTAGCAGCATTATTCCTAATCATGGAAATAATCCAAATGTTCATCAGCTGGCTAATGGAGAAACAAAATATGACATATATTCATATGATGGAATATTAATTACTCAGCAATTAAAGGAATAAAGTACTGACAAATGCTAGGACACGAATGAAGCTCAAACACATAAGTGAAATAAATACAAGCTAGATGTATACTGTATGATTCTCCACCCCCTCCACCCCCCACAGCACGGCTTGCGGGATCTTAGTTCCCTGACCAGGGACTGAACCCGGACTACGGCAGTGAAAGCACTGAGTCCTAACCACTGGACCACTAGGGAACTCCCTGTATGATTCCATTTATATAAAATGTCCAGAAAAGGCAAATCTTTTAAGACAGAAAGCAAATTAGTGGCTGCCTCGGGCTGAGGTGGAAACAGGAAATGAATGCAGACAGGCACAAGACATTTTTCTGGTGAAAGAAATCTTCTAAAACTGAATTGTGGTGATGGCTGAACAAACCTGTATGTGTACTAAAACCCATTTTATTACACACTTTAATAAAGTGAGTTCTATGGTATATAATTAGACCTTAACAGAGCTCTTTTAAAAGTAAAAGATTACAATGACCTTATAAATTGATGAGTATTCCCTCTTTTTTATACTTTGAAATAAAATATGATTAGGAACATAATTATTTACTCCTTGAATGTCTGGTACAACTTGCTAGTAAAAAATAGTCAGGAACTGGTGTTTTCCTTGTAGGAAAATTAAAAGTTGATTTCTTTAACAAATGTAAGACTATTTTAGTGTTCTTGAATCTGTTTAACTTAAAGCTTTCAAATGTACTGGCAAACACAGAAAAAAAAAAAAAGCAAGAAGGGAGAAAGAGACTATGCAAGGAGATGAAAATTTCAAAAAACTATCAATATCCAGGGAAACTTAAGAAATTTCTGTATCTATGAGACAAGAACAGGATGCCATTTAAAATAAAAATTCAGAGAAAATAAAAGAACATTTAGAAATTAAAACTATGAAAGCAGAATTTAAAAATTCAACAGAAAGGTTGAAAGCTTAAGAGTTTAGGAAATCTCCTAGTATGGCAAAATGATAGAGATGCAAAATACTTAAGAAAAATTAAGAAAATTAAAGGATGAGTCCAAAAGGTCCAACATTCAAATAATAAGAGTTCCAGAAAACAAAGAGAAGGAAATTATCAAAAAGTAATTCAAGAAAATTTCTCAAAACGGAAGGATTTGAGTTTCTAGATGGAAAGAACCCACCAAGTAGTCAGGACACTAGTTGAAGAAAACAAACCTAAATGACATAGAACATTAGGATAAAGATCCAAAAAGTTTCAAGACAAAAAGTACAAATTAAATACAAAAGGTTAATAACTGAGTAACACTGAATTTCTCAAGAAAACCAATGGAGGGACTTCCCTGGTGGTCCAGTGGCTAAGACTCCACACTCCCAATGCAGCGGGCCCGGGTTCAATCCCTGGTCAGGGAACTAGATCCCACATGCCACAACTAAAGATCCCGTATGCTGAAACTAAGACCCAGCGCAGCCAAATAAATAAATAAATAAATATTTTTTAAAAAAGAAAGAAAAAGAAGAAAGAAAACCAATGGAGACAAAAAGAAATTCTGAGGGAAAATAATCCTCACCTCATATCTGGCTAAATGTCAAATAAATGTGAGAGTAGACCAAAGACTTTCCAGACATGCAAAGACTCAAAGAATGTACTTCCAAGCACTTTCTACTGAAAAAGCAGTCCATAAACAAAGGAATATACCAAGAAAAAGCCATGAGATCAATTTCTGGTTAAAAATGAAAGATTGAACACATGCATCTATTTTTACACCATCCAGAATGACAAAACATTATAGAAAGGAGATTTTTTTTAATTCACAATGATATGTCTCAAAACAAAAGCAACTAATTAGGACAGAGTTTTGGTGAGGGGGCATGAAAATGTTCGGATATTGGATAGTGGTGATGGTTGTAAAGTTCCAGGAATACAATAAAAACCACTGAACTGACTGGGAAAGGGCACCTAGCTCCATATTCCACCTGATTTCTTCAACTCCCTCTACTCTCTTTCTACAAATGGACCTGCTGCCTCTACTAGAACACAAAGATAAAAAGCATATTCAATATCTCCCTCCTACAAAGTAACCTGTTTAATCTCCCCAAAATGCTTATCCAGTCCTTTTTCACATTACGCTCAGATCAAGCTCCCTATAGCTTCCCCACTATCCCAGTCCAACTTGTTGGGACCCAAAGGATAAATTTAATGCTTCTTTCAAGTGATAGACTTTATTCAAAGAGTTAAAGGATGCTACCAAATCCCCTACTTCAAGCTAAATATTCCTCATTCCTTTAACTGTTTCTCACATGGCTCAAGTATTAGTCCTTATAAATATAAATAGTCCTGTTTATTCTTATACGCTCCTCTGTATCTCATTTAGAATGTGGTCCCTAAATCTAAACACAATACATGCACTATCATATGACAGGTAATACATATTTGGAGAATACATGAATAAACAGAAAAGAATGAACACTTTAACCATATCCCTTTCCAATATTCCATTTCTATTACTGCAGTTTGTGATTTAAAAGCATTTTTTTGGCATCCATAGCACACTGACAACTCATACAGCTCCTCTTGCTAAGAAAACTTTCTATCACCTTTAAAAAAAATTAATTAATTAATTAATTAACTTATTTATTTATTTATTTACTTATTGACTGGTAGATTGATTGATTGCTGAGCCGGGTCTTAGTTGTGGCATGCCGGCTCTTAGTTGCAGCATGCATGTGGGATCTAGTTCCCCAACCAGGGATCGAACCTGGGCACCATGCATTGGAAGCATGGAGTCTTACCCACTGGACCACCAGGGAAGTCCCTCTACCACCTTTTAACATGTTTTTCTTTAGGCTTTTTTTTTTTTTTGTAGCCTTTAGGCTTTTATCACTAAAATTTTGTATTGAAGGAAACTGCACATATGAAGAATATAAAATCTAAGCTAGACAAACGCTTTGGGCCTTAGTTTTTACATTTGGAGAATGTAAACAACCTGTGCTATCTAGATCATGAGGTAGTGAAAAGCATGAATTAAAGCAATTTATTTGGAAGTACAATGAAAACTATAAAATATGAAAGCTTAAGTTTCTATTAGGACTCCACTTCTAATTTTACCAATGATGGTTTTAGATGGCTTAGGAAAGCCTGCGCAAATACCTCCTGAACAAGTTTAATGAAGAATTCAAAACATAAATATCTATTTCAATTCCCTACATCCTCAATCCACTGTATGACCACACAACAGAAATGTGTGTGAGAATTTCAGAAACCATACAAATATTTCATGCTCATGGCAGTTACAAGGTTTACTTTATAGTTCAAAACACTAAGAAATTTAATAAATACCTGTGGTTCAAAACCCATGTCAAACATTCTGTCTGCTTCATCTAAAACAACGTAAGTCACTCTTCGAAGATTTGTAACCCGACCTAACATGAGGAAAAAAATAAAGACAAAAAGAAAACTAAAAATCAGTCACAATTCATTTTATGACTACCAAAATCTTTAAAAAACTGTAAAGGGAACTAAAATGCCTGACTTAACCAGAGGGGTGAGTTAGGTATCTTTAAACAGTGAAAAGAAATTTTGGTTTACAATATCTTAATCTACTGGCAAATACTTTCTGACAATGGGTACATGAGGCCCTTTATTTTGTCAAACTCGTCTCTTGCATACCATCATAGGGCCTGAAGAACCTGTAAAATTCAGAAAACAGCCCTCTCCAAAACACATCATAAAACTAAGACTGAGATGGAGCATCGAGCCACATCAGCCATTATCTCACAGCATCACCTAGGAAAAAACATATTAGAGATTACAGCGTATGTGTGGAAAGCAAGTTCCAGTGCTAACTACTTCAGACGCAGAAAACCTCTCTTTACAATACTTTATGTAGTACATAACCTACTTATATACAGTTAGAAGCTTCTAACGGGCATGTCAAAACATAAATAAGAAGCTATTCAATATCACTAGGTAACTAACATATTACACAAAAATTTTAAAAATCAATGTATTACATAGATACATTTTTCTATACAAAGATATAAATCCTATTTTACACAGTGCTCCCACTGGTTTAAATAAATGCAACTGGCTTCTTAGCCAGAAAAAACTAAATACATAGACAGGATACCCTTTCTGAAGGATTAACACAAGCATTTCTATCAATTGTTGATTCAATCACCTGGCAAAAACATGTATAAAACAGTTATTAAATATAAACCAAAAGGACAGATAAAGGGAAAAGATAAAATTAATCAAGATGAATTTCAGGAGGAGACAATCAATGCAGCATTGAGAGAAAACACGGAATTATTTCATCAGCATTCAACCCAAAACTTTTCATATGCTATACAAGCACAATGACTTATCAATACCAATGTCACTTTACCAACTTCATGTAGAATTAGAATTAAGTGTACACAGAAATCCAAGCAAAATGCTATTAGAAACATGCATTACTCAAAGTTTTAAATACTCTACGATATATATACACTGAATACTACAATGGAAACCTTTGAAAGCATTTTCTTCAAAAAACAGAAATGTGCCAAAATAAATGCTTTCTAATATTTAAGTATTCCATACTAACATGTGCAGCCCCAATTAGTTTTGCAGGTTTGGGAACAGCATTAAATTACCTACCTTTGATGGTTTAAGTCTCGGAAGCCCAGTTCTATAAATCTTGAAGGGCCTTTCTCCACAGAAGTTAAATAATGTCAACAGTTTAGTAACAGTTTTGATAGGGAATAATTTAACAAAGCACAATATTTGAGCTAAAAACATGCAAATTTACAAAAGATAAATTTTCTTGAAGCTGCAAGATCTTAACTTATCTAGTATTGTAAGAGTGTACTAGCTCCTATGGAGAAAAAGTCTAAATTGTACAATTAAAAAAATATAGTCCCCCACCCTTTTAAAAGCAAAGCTAGGCCAAAACTGAATTAAGAATCCACGTTAAGTGCTAAAAAAAAAAAAAAAAAATCAGATGGAGTAGTTGTGAAAAAAATTTTTTTAATTAAATTGCAAAAATATTATGAATACTTGCAACAAAAGCTTGTTACAATACAAATTTCAAGATATTACAGCTTCAAGAAGAAATGTAGAAACCCTTTGGTGGTTTCTTGTTTCTTGTATCTGCTTTAACAAAAATGTACAGAATTCAAAAAGGAGAAAAGAGAACAAAAAAACAAACAACAACAACAAAAAACCCCCAACACCCCTGACTTACCACTGTTAGCTGCTAACATGTCAATCATTCGACCAGGTGTGCAAACAATAATTTCAGCACCTCTTTTCAGCTCAGCAATCTAATAAGAAAAGATGAAATTTTATAGTGTATTTATCACTAATGCTTCTTTACAGAGTTGAAAATACTGAGGTCCTTGCAGAGCTCCATAAGGTAAGACAGCCAGGTCTGATTAGAAGACACCAAAGCCTCCTGCTTAATTCTTTGGAATGCTGGAGCACTACTAAAGGAATAGGAAGCAGCAGAAAGACCACATGATGCTGTAACTTTGAAATCAATGAAAACCAGAGGTTTTTACCAATTTTAATTTGACACAACTCCTCAAAACCAAGAAAGGAATGAGAGAGCAGTAAATAAAGAAATTTGATAGATCAATGTTTTTCAAATTGAGATTTGTTTCCATTAGTGAATCACAAAATCAGTAAGTCACAACCTGCGTTTTAAAAATGAAATAGAATGGAAAACACCAGACTTTGTTAGACATCATAAAACTTTGTTTGACTTCTATATAAATATGCATGCATGTACCAGCTTATTTTGTAACTGTATTTACTATAGGCTATGGCCAAAAAAACTGACACAGATAAACTCAGAAAACTAAGTTCAAGTGTTTAAAATAGCATTGGGATAACAAAAGCGAATATTCCCAAGATGTGTCTAAAATCTGAGAAGACAAGTCCTCAGAAAGGGTTTTGGGGTTAAATATGTTCAGAAAACGCCACTTAATTTATCCCGTTTTTTCTAGCATCACAATATACATTAGCTTATTAACAACTAAGAAGTCTTGCAGGAAAGAAAATTTTAACTTTGCATAGTCCAACATTTCCAAAACTTATTTGACCACAGAACCCAGGATTTTTCCTTCTTCTAGTTAAAACAAAATATCTGATGACTAGCATTCTTTAGAAGACACATGGAGAAATGCCAATCTAAAGAGAGTGAATGAAGGTATGTTAAAATAATTCTCACTAAAATCATTTAAGAATGCAGATGAAACTCTGATATTAATACATCCCACTGAAAACCACGTTTTAAAGATGCCATTTAGATTAGAGAAAATAAATGTTGGTCCAGGAATCATAAGACCTAGATTCTAGGACAAAGTCTTACTAAGCTAAAGACTTTGGTCAACTTAACCTTTCTGAACATCTGTAAAATGGAAAAAATAATCTGCTTCCTTGAGCGGGGAAAGACAAGCACGGGAAAGCTAAGATATGAAAATGACTCAAAAATTCTAAAATATAACTTTAACATAATTCATTCTTACTATTATTTTCACACCTCATTTTAAAGATTTTAGAAGCAATCAATACAGAAAACACTAAAGCAAAAAATCACTTTTACATTATTAAGCCATTCAATTTTTAAAAAGATTGGAAAAACTGAATGTTCCTTTTATAACTACCTGCTCACTGATTCCTGTTCCTCCATAAACACAGACCACTCTAAGGCCCAAGGTCTTCGAAAACTTCTTACATTCTTTAGTAATTTGTAAAGCCAGTTCTCGAGTTGGAGTCATGATGACAGCTGAAAAGATAAATATGTCAAAAACCTAACCACCAAAATTCTTGAGAGGCTAAGCTTTATAGTGTTAAATTTAACCTCTGCAATCAAGTTCAGATCTTAGTCTAATTTTTGTTTTAATTTGTTTTATGCACCTTTGAAAATCCTATTTCAAAAGTTCTGTAATAGCAGAGATTGTGGTGAAGGATAATTTTAAGAAGATCTTAAGAACATGCTATAGGAAGATAAATGAGAGTTAAATACCTTACTCAACCATCAGGAAAATACTTGGCTGAAAAGAATGCAAATCATTCTCAACTGCAAATCACAGAGCAAAGATAATCAAGTGACTCACTGTGCTGAAGAGCCATGCCGTGGCTTCCGGAAACAACCTTGGTCTGAGGGGCACACACAGAGGAGAAATATACTGTGCCCTCTGTTGCCAAGAGAGGAGTTGAACAACTTTCCAAAACCCTACTCAAATTTGGAGAAGAGATCTCTGCCAAATCAATCAAGAAAACTGAATCTAAAGACCTAATCCTGAATGAAATGTTGGCACTACAGCCTTTTAAGGCCAAAAAAAAAAAGAAAAGAAAAATACACTTCCCTACAATCTTCTATGTTGAGTTTATAGATCCATTGATATGGGCTAAGAACAAACCTCAACATAAATAAACAGATAGATGCACGAGGAGTCTACCTGCCGAGACAGAGTTTAAAAACTGAGCTGTGCCAGGAGAGGCTGTTTTTGTACTTCTGAGATGTCACTCCAGAGCTCTGAAGATTCTCACTCCACCTGCTGGTAAGGGGAAATCAGCCCCAAAGTGCCAAATTTATAAAGGAAATGTACATAAAGACATCTTTATTGTTATAATTAACATTACAAAGCATCAGGTCTTTCTGATTAACTGACAACAAAGTTGTTAACTGAAAAAATAGTTTAATGAAAGGAATTGTACCTATTGGCCCCTCTCCTTCTTCTAATGACCTCTGATCCATGATGTGTCTAAACATGGGCAACAGAAAGGCAATGGTCTTTCCACTTCCTGTCTTGGCAATACCAATCAAATCTCGTCCAGACATTATAGCAGGAATCGCCTGGGTTTGGATTGGCGTAGGCTTTTCATAACCATGCCTTAAAAAGCAAACCAAAGGAAGACAAGGTAAGAACTGTGATCTCTGGGTCCCTCAAACTGTAGAAGTTTTCCAAAATGTATATCCATACAATGAAAAGGAATGAAGTACTGAGACATTCTACATCATGGATGATGTAGAAATATTTGAAAATACTACGCTAATTGCAAGAAGCCAGTCACAAAAGACTATGTTAGTATGATCTTATTTATATGAAATGTCCAGAATAGAAAAATCTATAAAAATAGTAGATGAGAGGTTGCCTAATGTGGAGGAGAAAGGAGAAAACTGACTACTAATGGATCCAGGCCTCTTTCCGGGATAATGAAAATATTCTAAAATTAGATTATGGTAATGACTGCACAACTCCATAAATATACTAAAAATCATCAAATTGTAAACTTAAAGGGTAAATTTTATGGTATGTAAATTATATCTCAATAAAACTGTTTAAGAAAAAAAATCAAGTTTTTCCATTAGAGTAAAAATGTAAGCAAAGGAATTATTTGTGTAAAGGGCTATTTTTAGTAGCAAGATATTGAAAAATGTGGACAACCACTGAACACTTACTTTTTGAGAGAGTTTAAGATCTTCATAGAAATCCCACACTGAACCCAAGATTTAATTGGTTTGGGGCAACCTTTTCCCTTGACAATAATGCCCTCCATTTCCAACCGAAATACATTCACCTCTACAAAACAAAATCCAGATTAAAAACTCTTAAATATTGTTCTATTAGTGCCTTCTACTTTTCAATGAGGCATGGTAAGATTAAGAATTTTCAATTCTTTTCTAGTGCTCCTGAAGGTAATTCCATAGAAAAGCTACGTGACAAAGCACTGAACAGCTCAGAGAGACAACTAAAGTGATTACTGTTGCAACCAATTAGGAACAAAAGAAACACTCCAATTTCTACAATTTGGCTTTTATTTTGACTTAAATTGTACCAGCAATAAAAGAACAATGATTGACAAGTAATACAACCACTTGTTCTTCAAGCAAGGGTTGCCCAGATTATCCTTATTCTATCAATATCATACAGATTCACATTGGTTCCTAACTCTCAAATATCAGAAAAGGTTAACAATATTTTATTTGCTAACTTCACATGAAGAGTATTTTCAATGCTAAAAATCTCAACTACATGAGCCAAACTAATTTTTGCTCATTTTTTTTAATGTTTCCAAAAACACACTAATTCTTCACTGATCCAAATCTTTGTGGATGTTGTCCTACTCTCTAGAATGACTTCTCGCCTTCTAGTTCCCTCTCATTTCTCCAGGTAAGCCAGGCAAATTCCTCCTACTCATGCATCAACTCACAGGCCTATCAACACTCCTCGCAGGCAAGGTGAAGTGTACTCCCTCTGTTCCCACAATAACCAATAAATGAATAAAAAAATTCTACCCTCTTGAGACATTTTTGCCAGTTCTGGAACTTCAACATAAAAGTTTTTTCTGAATTGTTCATATTCAATTTTTCCATGATCCACTGGTTCTAGAAGCTTTCTCTGCTTTGTCTGATAACCTGTAAGGGCAGTCTGAAGATCAACTTCTTCCTCCTCTGAAGAATACTACAATTAAAAAAGAAAAATTAAGAGCTAAATCCATTACTACTTTCTCCTATGGGAAGAAATATTCCTAGTTTTAAAGATCCTCCTCTCCTAGAAAATATTCTTTGGCTTTTATTTTCTGAATTTTCCAACTTAGTTTATTTCTTCTTTGCCCTTATAGAAAGCTATAATAACAATATAAAGCTAAAATAAAAAAATAATTTTAACACGGCTTTAATAAAGTTTTCCTATAGTTTTCTCTATATAAATCTTTACAATGAGTGCTAATAGGAAAAAAATTTAATTTCTGTCACTTCATTTCTTCTCTCCCTATTCTATATCTGGGATGAGCTGATGAGGGACAAGGGGGAATCAAAAAGTGGGCATACACTTGAGCAGCAACACGGATGAACCTAGAGAATATCATACTATGTGAATTTAGTCAGACAGAGAAAGACAAATATTATATGAGATCACTTATACGTGGAATCTAAAAAATAATACAAATGAATTTATTTGCAAAACAGGAACAGACTCACAGACACAGAAAACAAACTTAGGGCTATCAAAAGGGGAAAGGGGAAGGGGAGGGATAAATTAGGAGTATGGGATTAACAGACACAAACTGCTATACATAAAATAAACAACAAGGATTCACTGTATAGCACAGGGTACTATATGCAATATCATGTAATAACCTAAAATGGAAAAGAATCTAAAAAAATATATATATATATACATATGTGTGTATATATGTATGTGTTTGTGTGTATGTGTATATATATGTATATATACCTATAGATAGATATATATATCTGAATCACTTTGCTGTATACCTGAAACTAACACTGTATTATAAATCAACTATACTTCAATTAAAAAAAAAAAAAAAAAGTAGGCATACAGCAAGAGGTCAAAGATGTTAGAATGTTCTACCAATTTGAATATTCGGCTACAATACTGTTGAGAATAGCAAGAATTTCTCCTAAGAGTAACTGAAAAGCACACTTCCATCAATGCTTTCTTATAAATACTTCTAGGACAGTATCGCGAACAAAGTCAAAAATTAATGAAGGGGGCTTCCCTGGTGGCGCAGTGGTTGAGAGTCCATCTGCCAATGCAGGGGACATGGGTTCGAGCCCTGGTCCAGGAAGATCCCACATGCTGCGGAGCAACTAAGCCCGTGTGCCACAACTACTGAGCCTGTGCTCCAGAGCCCGCGAGCCGCAACTCCTGAGGCCTGGGCGCCTAGAGCCCATGCTCTGCAGCAAGAGAAGCCACCGCAATAAGAGGCCCGTGCACCGCAGCGGGGAGTAGCCCCCACTCACCGCAACTGGAGAAGGCCCGCGCACAGCAACGAAGACCCAACGCAGCCATAAATAAATAAATAAATAAATAAAAATTAATGAAGAATTACCTCCATGGCATCCTGGTCATTCTCCATTAGCTCACCTTTCTTCTTATCAGAATCTACGACTGCTTTTTTGGTTGTGACAACAGTGACAACTTTTGTGACTGTTGGCCCAGACTTCTAAAAAAAGAATATAAAACATTGTAAAGTTGAAACACAAATTATACACCAAATGAAACACAATGATAACTGTCACAATTTATAATTTGAATTAACTTAGTTGTTAGTGACAACCTAATGAAAAAACAAAAAGTAGTCTGGGGCTTCCCTGGTGGCGCAGAGGTTGAGAGTCTGCTTGCTAATGCAGGGGACATGGGTTCAAGCCCTGGTCTGGGAAGATCCCACATGCCGTGGAGCAACTAGGCCCATGAGCCACAACTACTGAGCCTGCACGTCTGGAGCCTGTGCTCCGCAACGAGAGGCCATGATAGTGAGAGGCCCACGCACAGCGATGAAGAGTGGCCCCCGCTTGCCGCAACTAGAGAAAGCCCTCGCACAGAAACGAAGACCCAACACAGCCAAAAAATAAATAAATTAAAATAAATTAAAAAAAGAAAAAAGTAGTCTGCTTTCTCCTTACTGACTTGCTTGAATTTAAAAGTGTAGGTACTTCCCTGGTGGTCCAGTGGTTAAGAATCCACCTTCCAATGCAGGGGATGTAGGTTTGATCCCTGGTCAGGGAACTAAGATCCCACATGCCGCAACTACTGAGCCCGCGCGCCACAACTAGAGAAGCCCACACACCGCAACTAGAGAAACCCACACACCGCAACGAAGATCCTGCATGCCGCAACTAAGACCCGATGCAAATATTTTTTAAAACTTTTTAAAAAAATGTAATACAATTGCATTATATTTTGTAACACATTAATATATAGGTAATATGGTATATAATATATACTTTAATATAATATTATGTAATATAATTTATTTTAAAAATACTATTAAATGGTACTTTTCACTCATTCAACAAGCCAAATACTATTCTGGGACCTTAGGATAAATCAATAAACAAGACAGGTAAGGTAAAGATCACTGCTCTTGGGAAGTTTTTAGAAGAAGGAACAAACAATAAACACAACAAAAAATTAATTTATATAATTTTTCAAAAGGTAATAAATGCTATTAAGAAAAAGAAAAACTAGAGTAAAGAGGATCAGGAGTATAAAAGATGGGAGTGCTGGAGAAGGACCTATTCGGGGCTTACTGAAGAGGACCCACTGAAGAGGACCTACTGAGAAGGCAACAAGAAAAAATACTAAACAAAGATGATGGTAGTTAACAGTGACTTCTAAAAGAACATTTGCAGTTAAAATTCACTAGTATCTCTGCTATTTAGAAAAAGTATTGACACTTCTGAGACAGGGAAGGAAACAAAATCATTAACTTTATAAAGCCCTGCATGTCAGTAGTAGGTCAATGCAACAATGAATTCAAGTTACCCAATTAGGAATGTAAATTTTTAAAAATAGGAGAAAATTCCATACCTTTTCATTTCCCCCACCACCTTTCACACTTCTCATATTAAACTTTTTTACTTCCTCTTTCACTTCTTCCATGTAAGCATCTAATGGATCTAACTCCTCACCCTCCATTTCATTTCCTTCCTTTTCAGCCTCTGCAGGATCATCTTCATCATCTAAAATATCAGAATACACTTTCTTTGAATTTGTGTTTCAAAAGGAAATACTTCACAATGAGACCACACCCCCCCCCATTAAAGCCTTTTCTCTTACTACCCAAACACCTTCCTTACCAATTAACCCAGGCACAACGCAGTTCAAATACTCACACTGGCAAGGTTTTAAATCCAGCAGGTATTAGTTTTGAATAATACTAATAATAAAAGAAATAAATTATAAATTATTAAACTGAAAAGAGGCAGAAAGACTAATATGTCTAAAAAATGGATCTCCGGTATTGTTTTACAACTACACTAGCAGAAGCAGAACTAAAAACTCTGTCTGCTAAAATGGTATGTTTATTTCTTGCAATTATCTTTCTTTAAATCACACAAAGAAAAAATAATAGCACATTCTTAATTAAAGACAATCTAATGTTTTTTACATAACTAAGATATCATCACCACTTAAAGGTATAATCCATTCATCTATTTAGTTCAACTTTCACAGAAAATGAAAAATTCACAGGAATTTTCACAGAAAATGGAGCAAAATTCCCTTTTCCTATAATATCTCACTCTTCCACTTCACTAAAATCTTAAACATCAATATCAGATGTGGAGGGGAAATGTTTCTCTTATAATTTATGAAAAAATCAGAGGGACTTGAAAACATGCCCTTAACTTACCCTCATTACTAACATTTGAAGTAAAAAATTAAAGAGTTATTTACTGACTATGCCCATAAACACCTAACTCTCCACTCTAAGGTAAAATCAGTGATCCTTACCGAACACTACTATACAATTTAAAATTTAATGTAAACATTAAAAGGGGCATTTAAAAATCTCAAAATGAACCTAGTGATTCCACTTCTAGGTATATACCCAAAAGAACTGGAAGTTGGGACTCAATCAGATACTTGCACACCAATTCTCATAGAAGCATTATTCGCAATACCTAAAAGATGGAAACTTATATATGCAGCAACAGATGAATAGGTAAACAAAATGCAGTATATATGTACCATGTAATACCATCCAGCCTTAAAAAAGAAGGAAATTCTGATACATGCTACAAAACGGATGAAACTTGAAGACACTTTGCTAAGTGAAAAAAGCCAGACACAAAAAGACAAATATTGTATGATTCCACTTATATGAGGTACCTAAAATAGGCAATTCACAGAATCAGAAAGTGGATTAGAAGTTACCAGAAATGGGGGGGAGGGGGACAGGATGGAGAATTATTGTTGAATGAGGTACAGAGTTTTTGTTTAGTTCTGGAAATGGACAGTGGTGATGGCTGCACAACACTGTGAATGTGCTTAATTGTCACTGAATTGTACACTTAAAAATGGTTAAAATAGTAAACATCATGTATATTTTTCCACAATAAAAATGGCCTATTACTCATAATTCTAGAATATTCTACATGAACTGTTATATAGTCTATTAGTCTAACAAATGAATATACCATCATCATCTTCTAAACTCCATTTTTTCCCTTGTTTCATCTCTTCAATTTCCTTTTTCAGTTCCCCTATGTTTTCCATGGCCTTTTTACGTTGCTCTTCCCGCCATTTCTCTACCCTTTCTTTTCGCTTTCTCATTTCTTCTTCTAGCTTATTCTGGTCAAAGTTCTTGGAGGAAAAAAAGAGAAGTAGAGAGAGGGAAATAAGGATCAACAATTTTACTCCAAGTGACATTTCAGATAACTTCTCCAAAGTATAAAAAAAGGAAAAATAGATGTACACAAAACTCCTAAATTTAGACCAGATTTAGATCACACATCTTTTAAATATATTCAGGAATAAACTAGCAAAATGAAATCACAATAAAAAGCATCTTCAACTAAGAAAGCAGACAGACTTCAAACACCATAAATTAATCTCATTTTAGTTACAAGCAATATGCACACATGAATTCAATTTCCCCCTCTAAGTGGAAACTAAATCAACTAGCAAGCAAAGTTCTCTAGTTATTATTCTCAACTTTAAATCCTGCAAACTCCTCCGAGATTGCCTCCATGAAAAGCAATTTTCTATTACAAATTACTGAGTAAATGAAAGCTATTTATCAACATGATTAAGAAGTTTTGATCTTTAGTCTTTAGGTCTAGGTTTCCTAGGAACAGCCATTCTAAAGCCTGTATCAAGACTATTAATAATACTCTTAAAAGGAGAGAGCAAATCATTTGCACAGTCATAATCAGGGACTTAAAGATTAAGCATTATAGAAATCAAAATTTTAGACACGCTACCTTACAGGTAGGTATGGAAATACACGTGTATAAAAGTCAAAGAAAATATTAATAAATTATAATGATGATGGCATTTTGGGCACCTGGGATTACAGAGAATTATTTCTGACTTTCCAAGTATTTTATAATACAGTTATATTATGTTTGTATTTTTAAAATAAGTTTATTTCTTAAACAAACAAAAAGCTTTGCTCCTGAATTTATATCCTTTATAATAATTCCATCCTCTCTGAAGATGAGCCCCAGAAAGCTTATGTATTTTTCTCAAGATCACCCACTCATTCAAGACTAGTAGAAACTAGATCAGAAACCAGACTCCCAGACTTCTTGTGTTATATCTTTTCTTAGATACACTGCTCAGAAAGCAGGTCTCTTAAAAAAAAAAAAAACCACTAAACAAATAGAACTCAAAAAAAAAAAAAAAAGGTGAAGCGATAATATATTCTAAAATGGGCAAAAGATATGACTAGGCATTCAAAGAAAAGTGCAAATAGTAAATAAACTTAAAATACCTTATTTAATTATTAGTTTACATTATGTTCACAGCATTTAAAAATATTTACTCATATTTAAAGATATGCAACTCAAAATAACAAGAAACCAATTACACTGGCAAAAATTAAATTTTGAAATACCCATGTTAGCAAGAATGTGAAGAAACAGACATTTTCATATGTCTAAAATCTTAAAACTTATACACCTTTTTTGGAGAGCAATTTGATACTATTCATCAAAATGTTAAATGTATACGGCCAGCCCTCTGTGTCTGTGAGTTCACATCCTCAGAATTCAACAAACTGTGGATCAAAAGTATTCAGGAAAAAAAATTCCAGAAAGTTCCAAAAATCAAAACTTGAATTTGCCCCATGCTGGCAACTGTTCACATAGCATTTACATAATGTTTACAACTATTCACACAGCATTTACGTCATATTAGGTATCATAAGTAATCTAGAGATGACAATGTATGCGGGGAGGATATGCGTAAGTTATACTATATCATTTTACATAAGGGACTTGAACATGTGAAGATTTTGGTATCTGCAGGGGTCCTATAACCAATCCCCCCAGGATACTGAGGGAAAGCTATATATATATACCCATTGACAAAGTCATTTATTTCACTGATACCAATTTACCCTATACTATATTCACAAAACACATGTGTACAAGGATTAATATACCATTGTTTATAACTACAGACTGGAGACAGCCTAAATATCCATCTACCTTTTTTCAACAAAACACTATGCAAGCATTACAAACAACAAGCTCTACCTCTGTATGCAGCTACAGAAAGATATCCAATATTTAACAAATGAAAGCAGAAAGGCATTCTACTTCTTAAGTTAGATAGTTCGTATACTGCTATTTATTATTCTTAAGACCTTATATATTGATAAAACAATTCATAATTTAAAAGTGACAAAAAGGCACAGAATAGTGCATATAGTATGATCACATTTTGCACATAAAATTAGATAATTTGTATAGATATGCAACTTTTTTCTGAAAAATTTTCTCATGGGACAACTATTATTTTACCTGTTTGTTTTACAAATCTATTATCATTTACTTAAAAATAAAACACACAGCATTAAGAAACAAGAATTTGTCACTATAGAAACAAATTTGATATTATACGATTACTTATGTTAGTAAACATACACCGGCATCCTTTTCTTTTTCATCCTCTTTGTCATCTTTGTCTTTTTTCTTCTCTTTAGAACTTTCCCCACTATCTGTTTTCTCTTTGGACCTAGACCTACCAAAAAAGAGAGAGAAAGAGAGGGACATCATCTATTTGTTTTTGGAAACATTAATTTTAGAATACTTAGACTTGTATTTTACTTTTTATGTAAGAAATAAACTTCCAAGAGTCAACTGAATTTTTATGTGTATATATATATATATATATATATATATATATATATACACACATACATATATATATATATATATATATATATATATATATATAAACACTCTGGAAATAAAATGAAGAATTAATCCCATGACACTAACTGCAAATATTATTAGATATCTGGAAACTGACCAAAGGAAAACTGGACCCAGCATATAAAAATAATTACAAAATTTAAATAACAAGTTAAAATTTAACAAATGGAGAAATACACGAAGACATTAATAGTCTACAAGACAATTGATATATGTAATAATATTTAAAATCTCAATAGGCTTGCATTTTGACCCTACTTAGGGCATCTAATAATGAATAAAATCCCTTAACTGTAATGTAATCAAATTAGTTGACCTTTTTCCCTCCTTTATGATGGGTGCTTTTTAAAGCATCTTAGAAATTTTTCCAACTTTGATGAAGATACTCAAGACGTAAAGAAGATATTCTCTAGTACAAACTCCTAAAAAGTTTATAGCTTTGCCATCTAATGTGGTTTTTAATCTGTTTGGAAATGCTTTTTGTGCACAGAATGAAGTAGCCGGTCCTATTTTATTAAAGGACAGCAAATGTCCCTAACACCATTTATTGGAAAAACTTTTTCCTACTATTTGCAATGTCACCACTGTCATTTATCAAATGACCTTATATGTGTGGATCTGATTCTGAGTTCTTTATATGGTTCCAGTGATCTACTTGTCTACCCTTACAATAAAGCAACACTCTTAATTTCTATACCTTTATGACAAGTCTTGATACCTGGTAGTGCAAGCCCTCATAACTTGTTCTTCAAAAGTGTTTATGCCCTTTGCATTCATAATTTTTTTTTGTTTTTTGTTTTTAAACATCTTTATTGCAGTATAATTGCTTTACAATGGTGTGTTAGTTTCTGCTTTATAACAAAGTGAATCAGTTATACATATACATATGTTCCCATATCTCTTCCCTCTTGCATCTCCCTCCCTCCAACCCTCCCTATCCCACCCCTCTAGGTGGTCACATAGCACAGAGCTGATCTCCCTGTGCTATGCGGCTGCTTCCCACTAGCTATCTATTTTACATTTGGTAGTGTATATATGTCCATGACACTCTCTCACCCTGTCACATCTCACCCCTCCCCCTCCCCATCTCCTCAAGTCCATTCTCTAGTAGGTCTGTGTCTTTATTCCCGTCTTGCCACTAGGTTCTTCATGACCTTTTTTTTTTTCCTTAGAGTCCATATATAAGTGTTAGCATACTGTATTTGTTTTTCTCTTTCTGACTTACTTCACTCTGTATGACAGACTCTAACTCCATCCACCTCACTACAAATACCTCCATTTCATTTCTTTTTATGGCTGAGTAATATTCCATTGTATATATGTGCCACATCTTCTTTATCCATTCATCCGATGATGGACACATAGGTTGCTTCCATGTCCTGGCTATTGTATATAGAGCTGCAATGAACATTTTGGTACATGACTCTTTTTGAATTATGGTTTTCTCTGGGTATATGCCCAGTAGTGGGATTGCTGGGTCATATGGTAGTTCTATTTTTAGTTTTTTAAGGAACCTCCATACTGTTCTCCATAGTGGCTGTATCAATTTACATTCCCACCAACAGTGCAAGAGTGTTCCCTTTTCTCCCCACCCTCTCCAGCATTTATTGTTTGTAGATTTTTTGATGATGGCCATTCAGACTGGTGTGAGGTGATAGCTCATTGTAGTTTTGATTTGCATTTCTCTAATGATTAATGATGTTGAGCATTCTTTCATGTGTCTGTTGGCAATCTGTATATCTTCTTTGGAGCAATGTCTATGTAGGTCTTCTGCCCATTTTTGGATTGGGTTGTTTGTTTTTTTTGTTATTGAGCTGCATGAGCTGCTTGTAAATCTTGGAGATTAATCCTTTGTCAGTTGCTTCATTTGCAAATATTTTCTCCCATTCTGAGGGTTGTCTTTTGGTCTTGTTTATGGTTTCCTTTGCTGTGCAAAAGCTTTTAAGTTTCATTAGGTCCCATTTGTTTATTTGTGTTTTTATTTCCATTTCTCTAGGAGCTGGGTCAAAAAGGATCTTGCTGTGATTTATGTCATAGAGTGTTCTGCCTATGTTTTCCTCTAAGAGTTTGATAGTGTCTGGCCTTACATTTAGGTCTTTAATCCATTTTGAGTTTATTTTTGTGTATGGTGTTAGGGAGTGTTCTAATTTCATACTTTTACATGTACCTGTCCAATTTTCCCAGCATCACTTATTGAAGAGGCTGTCTTTTCTCCACTGTATATGCTTGCCTCCTTTATCAAAGATAAGGTGATCATATGTGCGTGGGTTTATCTCTGGGCTTTCTATCCTGTTCCATTGATCTATATTTCTGTTTTTGTGCCAGTACCAAACTGTCTTGATTACTGAAGCTTTGTAATATAGTCTGAAGTCAGGGAGCCTGATTCCTCCAGCTCCATTTTTCGTTCTCAAGATTGCTTTGGCTATTCAGGGTCTTTTGTGATTCCATACAAATTGTGAAATTTTTTGTTCTAGTTCTGTGAAAAATGCCAGTGGTAGTTTGATAGGGATTGCATTCAATCTGTAGATTGCTTTGGGTAGTAGAGTCATTTTCACAATGTTGATTCTTCCAATCCAAGAACATGGTATATCTCTCCATCTATTTGTATCATCTTTAATTTCTTTCATCAGTGTCCTATAATTTTCTGCATACAGGTCTTTTGTCTCCTTAGGTAGGTTTATTCCTAGATATTTTATTCTTTTTGTTGCAATGGTAAACGGGAGTGTTTTCTTAATTTCACTTTCAGATTTTTCATTGCATTCCTAATTTTATAATCAGTTTATCAAATACTTTTCTATTCATGTCTGCTAAGAACTTTTAAACATCAATATATGTTGAAGTTAATAAGATGCTTTTCCTGAATCTACTTAGATAACCAAGACTTTTCTCCTTGAATCTTATTAATGTAGAGGATCATACTGATTGATTTTCCAATGTTAAACCAACCTTCCATTCCTGGAATAAATCCAACTAGTTTATGATTGTATTATCTTTTTTATATATTGTTAAAAGCAGCATGCTAATCCTTTATGTTTAGACTGAGTATAGCCTATAATCTTCTTTTTGCACACTGCCTTGTCAGGTTTTCCTCTATCATCTTATTAATTTTTTTCATTTTATGCATGTTTCTTCTTTCTTAAGTCTTTGTTCCTCAAAAGTATCATTACAGAGTAAAAAGACAAACCAGAGCAATATATCTGCCCCTCACATAAATGACAAAAAACAACTATCCAGAATATTTAAAAACAAAAACCCCCTATAAATCAATTTTTAACGACAGAAACAACCCAATAGGAAAATGAGCAAAACATTTAAACATGTACTTTAGAAAAGAGGAAATCTGAATGACCAAGAAACACATGAAAAAGTGTTCAACTTCATTAGTAATCAAGGAAATGCAAATTAAAACCACAATGATATTGCTATTACATGTCTTAACAAATAAACAAAAATTAAAAGGACTGACAATACCTAATACTGGCAAGGGTATGGAGGGATACAATTCTCATATACTGCTGGAAATATAATTAGTATAAACTCCTTGGAAAGCATTTCGGATTACTTAGTTAAAATGAAGCTATGTTTATTCTATGACCACGTAACTTCACTCCTAGATATATACCCAAGGGAAACTCATACACATGTATACTAGGATATATATACAAAAATGTTCATAATAGCCCCAAAGTTAAAACAACCCAGACATCCATCTCAGTAGAATGGATAAATAGTGGTATATTTATACCACAGAATAATATTCAGCAATAAAAATAAACTACTGTTATGAGCAACACAGGTAACTCTCAATGTTGAGCAAAAACGCAAAAGAAGACAAGACTCATTCATGTAAAGTTAGTTTAAAAACATATAAATCTAGACTATTCTTTTTCCAGTTATACACACAGGTCGTAAAACTATAAGGAAACAATCAGGACATAAACTACTAGCACAAAAGTCAGGAGTGATTTTATATAGGGAAGGAAGGAGCTGGGTTAGAGAAGGGACATGGAGGGCTTCCGGGGGTACAGAAAATGTTCTATTTCTTGACTTTGGTGGTGGTTACGTGGATCTTACTTTATAATTATTTAATAAGCTTCATGTTTATATTTCACTCATTTCTCTGAATTTATATTTTAAAATTTAAAATAATCCCAATGGGCATTATTACACTGACCTTGACAAAATAAAAGTAAAATAAATGACATGGCAAAAATCCTCATTAACTAATATGGAGAAAACAGAGAACACAGAACAAATCCATACATCCCATGACACCACTTTAGAAACAATAATAGGCAAAGAACAAACCACTAACAAGAGAAACAAAAAGAGTAAACGTATTATGTCTAATAGACATAAATAATATCTCAAAATTGAATGGTACTAACATCTTAAGGAAACAGGTACATTTAACTTACAAAAGCAAAGTTCACCCATTATGAATAGCAATTCAGCAATACACACCATGAGTAAAAAAGTTATTTGTCAATCAACATCGGAAATGCCAAGAAAATAATTTCAAAGGAAAAAATAGTTCCCACAAAGATGTATATAAAATGCATTTCTGACCATTAATAGCAAATATTAAATAAAAGAACAATGCATTATGAGTGTTAAAACTAATAGAATCTAGCATTTTCTAAAAGCATTACAAGCTTTATAACCTACTGAAATAATTCAGCTAACAGCTAATGGCAGCAGCCAAATTCAGTATTTATAAAGATTTTTTTAAAAAACTGTAGGGAACAGAGTCAGTTCCCAACCTACCTATTCTCAGCTTTCTTGCTTTTATTGCCGGGACTGGAGGATCGGGATCTCCGGCCCCGGCTTCTACTCCTCGAACGTCTCCTGTCTCGACTTCGAGATCTTCTTCGCTCTCGACTTCGATCTCTCTCTCTACTTCTGGAACGCCTGAAAGGGGACACTTCATTTATTCTATGACCAAGTGGAACGTCTACTTCAGACCATGGTTCTGCCTCATGTTGAAAGAAGCTTCTTAATTATTACCATTATTAAAGACAGATTTCAATTAACTATCAAATCAGCTAAACAGGGAACAAGTAAAGCCATTCCTTACAAGTGGTCAATGAAATAAATGATACTAATTTCAAAGTGATGTTTGGTGAAAAACAAGAGGAAATAAGTAATAAGAGCTGTTTGAAATTTATGACCTATAGCAGAAAATCTAAATTACCAAGACAGCCGAAACCTAAGTATAAGGATGGGCAGAATGGGGCTGTGGAAAGATCACAGATATGAAAATTAAGAGACAAGAATTTCTATCCTGGTGCTACTAATTCGTGACATACATAGGGCAGATCAACTCTCTGGGTCTCAGTTTCCTCATCTGTAAAATATGGAGACTTCATCAAATAATCTCAAAATCCTTCTTGCTCTAAAATCTTGTGATTCTTTCACACCAAAAAGTCAAAGACCAAATCTTAAATGACCAATTTCACTTAACAAGTACTTGACTGAATTGTATGAAACTGTTCCTGGTACCTCATAATATAAAATTGAATAAGTTAGCGTTATCCACATTTTACGGGTGAGTATGTTCCCTAAGTACCAGGTGACATTTTCGCAATCTCTCCTTCCAAGGTCTGAAAAAGATAAAGTCAAAGTTCTTTCTGTGATCAGTTCACAGCACCTGTATAACCTTGTCTTCTTTCTCATTTTAATGAGAAACTTTATTAGATATCTTTTTTTGGTGTGGGGAAGATTATTTTTATTTAGAGACTGTTTTCTACCTCCAGAAAAGTTATGGCTGCTTGGGTGGTACCATGAAATATTTAATCAAGTTTAAAAAAATTAGGATGTTCTTTGGTTAAATCTAAAAAAGTTCTTTAAAATAGTTTCAAACAGAGTATGGAGATGGCTCTGCCCTGTTTCCTTCTCCTGTCGGCTCTAGCGGTTGCTCTGAACACAGGGGTCAGCTTTCTTGGGACAGGATTAGACTAGAACCCCCCTGATGGCATATTACCTTAGCTTTTACTTCACTGTTTGAAAATGACAGTGGAAAGGGAAAAAAAAAATACTGTTTGTAAGTTTTCGTTCTAGGCAAATCACTTCTGTACCTAATCAAACAAGCTGGGGTAAAGCAGAGGGCCTGCAAAAGGGCCACTAAATTCTAGTCCAAAATTTTTGAAGAAGCCTGATTTAGCTGAGAAGGTCCAATTTAACAAGAGTCCTGTGGAGATTAATGTCTTACCTCAGACGCTTCCTGTCTCTTGACCGAGATCTTCTTTTATCCCTGCTACGAGATCTCTCTCTCCTTCTATCTCTATCCCTGCTTCTAGACCTTCTGTCATCTCCACGTTTACTTCTTTTGTCTGAGGGTGAGCGACTTCTAGATCGACTTCCAGAGCGTCCCCGTGATGCTGATCGCTTCCGATAGTGGCTAGATTATTAAGTTAAAGATTAAGCTTAGCAAACACAGCTTCTATTACATTTTATTTATTTTATTATTTTCTAAAAAAAATCTCAGCAGATAAATTAAACATTGAAAGGACTTCTTATACGTAAACTTTTTTAAAATTAGGGGGAAAGAATGAACTCTTCTGCTACAGCACACTGTCCTGGAAAAGAAGGAAGGACAGTAAGCCAAAGAGACCTAGTTCCTGCCTTTGGGCCTCAAGCAGCTTGCATTCTGGTAAAGGAAGAGAGGATAGGCAAGTAAAGAAGTAAGTATACAATATGTATTTGGTGCTACGGAGAAAAACAGATGAAAGTAAAGGAAAAAGAGAGACAGTGGGAGGTAGGACGTTTGCTCCTTTACACCAGGTGATTAGAGAAGGCTTCACTAATAAAGTGCCATTTCAGAGGTTTAAAGGAAGTAAAGGAAGTAACCATGGAGATATGTGAGGGAGAAACTTTCCAGGCAAAAGGCACAGTAAGTGCAAAGACCCTGAAGAGGAACCTTGATTGGTGTGTTTAAGGAACAGCAAGGAACCAGATGTGCTTGGAGTTGAATGAGTGAGAGAAAGTGTCATGAGATGGGGTCAGAGGTACAGCATGGTAGCCAAATGTGGAGAGCCTTATATGCCATTATAAGGACTTTCTCTTTTACTTTGAGAAAAGATGAGAAGCTACTGGAAGATTTTAAGCAGAGGAATGACATAACCTCCCTACTATTTTTAAAGCATTACTCTGGCTGCTGAGGGGAGAACAAACCAAAGAAAGGCAAGGACAGAAGCAGGGAAAACAGGTAGAATGCTACAGCAATCGTCCAAGTAAGAGACAGCGTTGGCTTGGATCAGAATGTCATGTGTAGAGTTGTTGAGAAGTGTCAAAATCTGGACATTTTAATGACTAATTAAATGTCAAGTGCAACAGCAAATCTAGTACACGAGCAAGGCAAGGCAGAGAAGTGGGGGAGAAGGCCGAAGAGATGGAAAGGACCTTCTTGGGAAGGGCCCTGAAGGCTGTGCTGAAGAGTCTCACTTCATCTTGGAAGCAGGAAGAACCAACAGACATGAAAGCAAGGAAATGACATAATCTTATGTTAATTTCAGAAGTGTCACTCTGGCTGCAGTGTGGAATCAACTGGGAGAGCAAGATCAGAGGAAGATAACTTGAGGCAGGTGTAGCAGTCTGAGTAATAAATGATTAGGGCCTGAATTAAGTCAGGGAGAGCAGGAATGGTGACAGGGTGCAGCATCTAACTGGATGTAGGCAGCGAGAGAGAAGAACCAGTCAAACAAATATCACTTCCAGGTTTCTGGTCTGGGTGGCCAGATGAACAGCAATGCTTTCACGGAGATTTAAATGACCTTTACACGAATTTTCTGTAGTTATGGAAATACTCTTTATCCAGGTGATGGTTACACGGCTTATATATGAGCTAAATTTCACCAAGCTCTACCCTTAAGCGTTATCCATTTCCCTGAATATTAATTATACCTCAGTAAACTACTATTACCTTACTTACTTATTATTTGTATCCTAGATATAAATGATCTTTCAGTCACAGCTAAACATTAAGCAAATACGCACATTTAAGATAAAAATCTCAAGGTCCCAAACCAGGTAACAATCTGAAATGTTGAAGAGATATCAGAGTTCTAATAAGACCTCCCAGTTCTCAGTTTAAAAAGGATAAAAAACACATAACAAAGAAACTTTAAATCTATGTGCGAAATAAATGCCCATGCAACAAGCATTTATTGTAGCCCAAAACAAACCTAGTCACGTAGTATTGTAGGCGATGTAAAAATGTTTGGCCACACGCTCCTTTCAATTAAGAAAATACCACACGCGCACAAAAAACTAAAGTAGAGAGCGACAGGGGCCAAAGAAATGTTGCAAACGCGAAGTAGTGAGAAATTTAACTGGGATCGCTATTGACTGAGGCTATACGGGTAAGCTCCGCGGAAATGGCGGGATGTAGTTGAAGTCCCGGAGGTGTGTTCCCGCTCCAAGGGCTCGAACCGGCCGATGGCCGTGCAAGGGAACCCTGTGCCCGCCGCCGACTCAAGCACACCCACTGCCTCAGCCGAGGTCCCTCAGCCCCTCTAGTAGCCGCGGGCAGCGCTGGCCGCACGTGGGGCCCCACCGAGCCAGGCCCGACCCCGCGGCCACCTCGACTCCCGCCTGAGGAAGAGACTCTCCCGCTCGCACGCCCAGCGCGCCGCCTCACCGTGACTCCCGGCCCATGCCGCAGGCCGCGGGAAAGCGGCGCCCTTCGGGACCACGCGCAGGAGAAGGAGGCCGCACAGCCCTCAGCACGCCGGGCGAGGAGCAGCACTAACAAGCTGCAGCAGCCACAGCAGCAGGCACCATCCGAACGCGGCCAACGAAAACAGGACGTGCTGGCGCCAGCGGTAGGAGGAAGGAAAAAGCGGGCCGGAAGCGGCTATCGCTCCACAGCGCCACCTCTCGGCTGGAGGCCGCACAGTGCCGGCTGCGCCTAAAGAGGTTGCCTCGGCCGGGTTTTCCCTGCACAGCCGCGGAAGTCCCCTAGGCTTGGTGAGGTAGAGGGTGATGCCTCAGCCATGCAAGCCCTGGGAGGGTCTTTCCTACAGCGGGCACTGAAACGCTATAAGCAACCCCGAGCTGTCCCAGGAAGTGTACTGACATCTAAGCGATGCTACAAACATCTCCATTCACTCTCATCATTTCTACATGCATTCATTTAAACATATTGTTACCTGTCAGGCATGTTCTACCTTCCAACGAGCTTTCAATCTCGTGGCAGATATAGGCATTAACAAAAACATAAGCAGATGTAATGTAACAGAAAAGAGATTCTACCATAGGAAAGGGGTTCAGAAAAAGAATTCCCTAAGGAAGTGACCTTTGAGGTATGATTTGAAGACTGAGTAGGAGTTAACTTGGTGAAGAGGACGAAGAGCTAAAAATACGTTACACAAGATAATGGCTCTCAACATTGCCTGCGCTTGGGAGCTTAAAAATACATATACGGATGCGTGTGTTCCATTCTGATATTCTGATTTGATTGGTCTGGAGTGCTTCCAGTGCATTGGGAATTTTAAAGCTTCCCAGGTGATTGTGAAGTACAGTCCGGTCAAGGCGAAGAACGACTCGCCTAGTGGAACTTACGCTGCAATGTTGAGTTGTTTTAGCAGAAAGCTGTAAAGGAGTTGGGGACAGGCTCTCACTTACTTTACGTGCCTCTGTACTATTTTATGTTCTTACACGTAAGGATGTTAGAAAAGTTCCATATTTTGACTGTGGCAGTCATTGCATGGATGTTTGTCAAGATTCATTGAACTGTACGCTTTATTTTTATTTTATTGTTATTTTTTTTGGCCGTGCCCCACAGCCTGTGGTATCTTAGCTCCCCAACCCGGGGCCCTGCAGTGGAAGCGTGGAGTCCTAACCACTGGACGGCCAGTGAGTTCCCTGAACTGTATGCTTTAAATTGGTGTGTTTTATTGTATGTAAATCTTACCTCGATAAATTTGAATTTTTAAAAAATGAAACCAACGAGTTTAAGACTCTAAGACTGGCTTCTGCTCTTCCTCTGTGATTTATTGCCCACCTGTGGCTGCAGGGCAGACCATGCCAAGGGTAAGGAAGGCCTGAGCCAATATATGACAGAATGGACACCAATGAGGGTCAGGTATGAGAGCCATTGTAAATTGCTTGTATGTGGGCTGAAGGTAAGGAGTGTGGAGACACTGACAAGTGGTCAGATTCTGGATGTATTCCACAGGCAGCTTTCCAAACACTAATTGATAAAATGGATGTGAACTGCAAGGGTAAGGGAGGAATAAAGATGACTCCCAGGTTTTGAACAGAGCTACTCTGGATTGTGGTGAATTTGTGGAGATGAAAAAGGCCTGGGTGCAGCAGATTTGGTGGGAAAAGGAGAGAAAATCAGTGTTTCCGCCTACTAGATATCCAGAAGGAGATAATGGCTGAAAGGAAATATATGAGTCTGGAGTTCAAAGGAGAAATAGAGATTGGAGAGATAAGGGTCATAAGCACTTTATAGAATTATAATACAGATCTTCCTCAACTTAGGATGGGATTACATCCTGATAAAACCCATCATAAGTTTAAAACACTGCAAGGGGAAAATGCATTTTAATATACCTAACCTACCCATCATAACTTAGCCTAGCCTACCTTAAACGTGTCAGAACACACACATTAGCCTGCAGTTGGGCAGAATCATGTAACACAAAGCCTATTTTATAATAAAGGGTTGAATATCTCATGTAATTTATTGAATACTATACTGAAAGGGAAAAGCAGAACGGTTTTAAGTGGATCATCATGGACTGGGAGCTGCAGCTCTCTGCCACTGCCCAGCATCACTAGAGAGTATCATACTGCAGATGGCTAGCCCAGGAAGAGATCAATATTCAAAATTCAAAGCACGGTTTCTAACGAATGTGTCACTTTTTTTTTTTAATTAATTTATTTTATTTATTTTTGGCTGCGTTGGGTCTTCGTTGCTGTGCGCGGGCTTTCT